>NW_010156132.1:87507-108237 GCF_000695765.1 Mesitornis unicolor
AGATGCAGTTTACCCACCTCCCAGTCTGTCCAGCTCCCAGTTCACAGCAGGGGATGCCCAGAAGGACACTCAGTTCTCCTTGCCCACCTCCATGCACAAAAGCTGGGGTGTAGGGGTGGACCTACACATGTCACTGCATAGGCTCAGGCTGTGCCCACTGTCACCTACCTGCCGTGTCCTCTGCAGGTCCGTGATGTGGGCTGACAAGGACTGGAGGCAGCGCTCCGGGCGGAAGTGCACGAACCACAGCTGGGATAGGCAGGGTTAAGGAAGGGATCTTTTCACACTTCCCCCTCTGCAACCCTCTGCCTCCATGCAGATGGTGGTACTGGATCTTGCAGGAAGTGGAGCAAAGGCAGGTGGTGCCCATGGGATGCTCAGGATACGGTCAAGAACCAAATAGCACATCACAGGGTTAATTTAAAGCCAAGAGGGTCTGGGCTAAGGCAAAACCTCAAGGTAAAGCGGAAGAAACGAGGGGTGGCAGCAAAGGGGGACATAGCTCCAGGGGGCAGCCAGTCCTCCTTGCACACCTCCTGCACCCTAGAGGGTGAAAGCTGGGATAACCCAGGGCCATTGTCCATCACTCATCTCAGTGATGTTACATCTAAATAAATGGGTGGGTCACCTTGGCTTAGTTCCTCTAAATTTCTTCCTGCTTTCTTTCCTTTGTTTCTAGGGATTCATTCCATTTATTTTCTACAAAATATACTGTACTTGGTGCTTGTCTTCAGGACAGAGGCTTTGTTTGGGAAGAGTCTACCAAGAGCAACATGTCAGGGTTGTGAGTCCTGCCAGCTTTGGGAGCAGCAGCCCCCTGAAGGCAGCCAAAGGTCTGCCCTCGTGTATCTCCTCAAGCTGCCATCATCAAGGAGATTCAGGAACAGCACAAAAGCTAGAGGGTTAAAACGGATCTGACGCTGGAGCAGACAGAAAAAGCATAAATCCTTGGATTAATTCCTGCTCCTGGGCAGTTTTGGGACACGTAGGTAGAGGCAAAAGCTCATTGGATTAGTCCTCACTTACTGATGTGTACAACTATGGTGGTCTGATCAAACGCACAATTCTGGTTCTTGAGTGTTTCCTCCTCTTTCTGCATGACTTCACCCCTGCCAGCCCTCCTGTGGTATTCCCTGTCCTTCCCTGACCTCGTGTTTCAGCCGCATTTTCCTCTCCATTTTTATTTCATGCCTCTCCAAATATAGGGGGAGGTGTGAGGTCCACCAGCAAAGCTGGGATGCCATCTCTCTCTCCTTCCTTTAATATTTCCATGCTGTCTTAAAACTCTCTTCTTTCCCCTAAATCTTTGTCTAGTCCAGAAAAGGTATCTGAGAAGCAGCAAATGAGCCCAGGGTTTTCTCTGTGGTTTTGTTTTTTTTTTCTCCATAAGAACATCATTGTCATTCTGCTAATAATAAGAATCATCACTATCATGTAAGTATAATACACTTGCAGGAATAATTGTCTGCCCAAAGGACTAATCCTACCTCAGTCTTTATTTCCTCATTATTTCCAATTGCTTTTGGGCATCTCTCAATCCCCATTTACAGAAGAAGAAAAAATACCCAATTATTCATGCCAGCCAACAGGAGAAAAATACAAATCTTAGAAATCCCAGCCTCTGGAGGACATCCTCATGGATCATAACATCAGTAAATACCTCCAGATCATCAGCTACCCAGCAGAGATACAAACAATTGTCTACAGAAAGGATACTTGTAGGATGTTGTGTGGCCCATCCAGGACATCTGTAATCCCCAGAATTAAACTGTGCTTGATAAAGATTTCATTGACAGCTGCCAGCCTCACATCTGTATTCATATTTATCTGTTAAAGAATGCAAGAAAAACTAACACGCTCTACAGCAAAAGTTGGGCTAGCCTATGGCTACAAAGTGCAGCTGGATAACCCCAAATACCACACCTCTGAAAGGAAAACAGTGACAACAGCAACCTGCAGTCAGGGCAGGATTGTCACCAGCCATCAGTATTGGCCTGGCCACCGCTAGCAGATGCCTGTCCAGCCACAAATCTCACTAAGGATTATTTCTCTTACAGACAAGATGTCTGAGGCAGAATTGACTTCCAGCATCATGTCCTCTCTTCCACCCCCCAGCAGTTCCCAGGTAAAGAACTCCTTTCCTGAACCTCTGAGCATCCACACGTTTGCCAGGTCTTCCCTTGGAAGAATCATTGCACAGCTGTCCTTAAAGGCTTACTCCAAAACCCACTAAAATCAGTGCAAAGATCCCTCTGGATTTTGAATCAAGGCCTTCCAATAATCTTCAGATCATTCCTTTGAAA
Organism: Mesitornis unicolor; assembly: GCF_000695765.1. Lineage (NCBI taxonomy): Eukaryota > Metazoa > Chordata > Aves > Mesitornithiformes > Mesitornithidae > Mesitornis > Mesitornis unicolor. The sequence goes on from NW_010156132.1 coordinate 89,811, forward strand.
TAGCCATACTCTTGTGATTCCTACAAACAAAAGTTGACAACAACCAAGCAGTGGATGCTGCAGGCTGGTTGCCTCTCATGGTAACACCATCTCCCCATTTCCTTCTACTGCCCAGTCTACCTCAGTTTTATAGTTTTGTTGCAGTTCTGTGGGTTATGAGCTGTGTTTTTGATCTGGACTTGTTGCAAGGCAGGTGTGGTGGAGCCTGGACCACGACTCCAGAGCACCACAGTGACACAAGCAAATGATGCTATTAATGGCTGTGCACAGCTGAGACTGCAAGTGCCACCAGCAGAAGCTGACTCTGCTGGTGAGCCCCAGTGGCTTCCCACCAGCTGTGGGAGCATGAACCACACTCTGCAAGGGTGGCTTTATCTCCAGCAACAGCAGTTGGGCTCCAATTCCTATGTTTTAGGCATTACAGCACCTAACTTGGCTGTGAAACATCCCTTGCTTGAACCTGCTGAATCTGCTGTGAAGATACTCCTTCCTCCATGGATAATTATGTTCTTTGCACCTAGGAGGTGACCTTGGTCCCAGCACTTTGGTAGGACGGAGTCCTGCACCCTGTGTTCTGTGTGCCTCCTCTTACCTTCCTCTGGCGACGGTTGATAATCAGTATCACCACTACAGTAACTGCTAGGGCAGCCAGGGTCACCAGCACACTGGCCTCCCAGTAGCGTCCGAAGGAGCACAGCTGGACTGTGGAATACATGTTTGTCCAGAGAGACACGTAGAAAACCTGTAAAAACCCATATTCACAAAACTATGAAAGTGAGAAAAGTCAAGGAAAGAAGAAACTACCAGCCCCTTCTCCCAGGGTAATACCTTATCATAAATTAAGTCACACGAGATTTTCAGAGAGTGAAAAAGGACAATTCCTTCCAATAATAAACAGTGGAAAGAAAGGACTAGAAAGACTGAGTGAGCCCTAGTATATTATAAAAAATTACCAGTCATCAAAGACCAAGAGTGAATTATTAATGATGATTCATACCTAGGAAGGATTTCAACCTAGTTCTTCCATTTAGATAAGAAATGCACTCACTGAAGCATACTGATAATGCTTCTAATAGTCCCTGTATTTAGAAAGCTCCTATGTCAAAGCACTCAAGGTGGCGCAGAGACTACTCAATTACAATAACAAATGGTGGACACTGACTCTGGGCTCAAGGACTGCGCTAAGGACTGACAGACTTGGCCTTTGCATAAAGACGGGCAAAACTGAATATGTCTGCCTTTACTTCAGATAGCACACATTTGGGCAGGAGGCTGCCTAGAAGCAAATATGATGTGTACAGCACAGCGTGTCACAGCATCATCTTGCAATAATATAACTCATTTGCACTAAACAGGCACCAAAACCCTCAACACACCGAGCACCAATTCCTACAATATCAGTGAAAGGAGAAGATGATGTGTATAATGGCTATCCAAAAAAATAAATGCAACTAAAATGAAGGAGTCAGATTTTTTCACACCTCAGCACACTGCAAAGTATCAGCCTTACAGTGGATGCTAACAGCTGGGGCCTCTGGAGGAGCCTCTTTCACCAGAAGAAGGCAAGCAAGACAAGACAGTCACCTCAGTGACCAAAGCTGACTGGTCCATCAGTCTATATTAGTATCAGGACCAGAATATGGACATATTTTTGAAATCAAGCTAAAAAAAGTCTGATGTAGGTACTACTACCTCAGCACACGCTGGTTATCCAGCCAAGGCAGCCCACTTTGGTGGGACTGCCAGTGAGGGGTTGGTGAAGGTGCCTTGTCCTCCACCTACAGAAACTCTATGAACTGGGATTTCCAAAGGAGCTCACTAGACTGTGTGAAAACCAATATCTCCTTCCCACCCAAACTTCTCTCCCTTTCTGGGCACAAGAACCCCAGGTGTAGATCTTGATGCATCTCAGCAAGTGCATATCAACAGTGACCCCACCATCCTTACCACAGCAATGGCTATCTGGAAAGCTCTGGAGTTGTAGAACATGTATCGCCTCACTTCAGGCTTCAGGACAGCATCCTGGATCAACCTTCTCCACTGATCCGCTGCCACCTGCTCAGGGAGCAAACAGAAAACTACAGCCACCCTGCAGTTTTGGCCTCCTCATCCCTTCAGGGTGAGCTTGGGCAATGATCATGGGGCACTGCAACTGAAAGCTGTGTCCCAGAGCACCCTCCCACAGAGCACACCTCCAATCTCATCCATACAGCTGTCACAGTCCAAAAACTTGTGTTCTTGCCTCATTTGCAGTGAGTGATATCTCCCTGTGGAGTACAAGGAAAGTCACAGGAAAAAAACATTTTATGACAAAGGACAAGACAAGACAGATTGTCCCAGGGATGCTCCATCTCATTAGAGTGACTTTCAAGCAGTTCACTAGAACCTACGTTGAATGGGTTTCTTCATGGAAGTCTAAGCCAAGATCATTACAGTTGACTTGCAGTCCATGGGGAATAGACTGAAGTTGAGTTGCAGCAAGTGACTCAAACAAAAACAAAACAAAATAAACAAACAAACAAACAAAACCAAATAAATGCTGTCTGTAATGTGGGTGCAAATGCAAATGACGCTGATGAGGTAGCATTCACTTCTACAGGATTCCCAGGGGAGATAACAAGTGAGGAGCTTACCTGAACCCCAAGAGACTGGAGTTTCTCTGCACAAAGCTCCATGTCAAAGGAGGTGGCTGAGCAGTTGTTGTCCATGCTGAGCACCATGAAGACCTGGCCACTGAGGGGTTCTGTAAGAGCCCAAAGGAGACATGAGCACGCTCTGGCACTGTTTTATCTCTCAGCAGCTAAGGAGCACGTGGCAAAGGGAAGGCTGTGTAAAACAGACCACCCTGATGTGCTTTAAATGGATCCAGAATCCCCCCCTGGAGTTTTCTAAGAATAACACAAGCAGCTTTGGAAGCAGCCTGATGTCCTCTGTAGAGAAACAACCCACAAAAAGGGAGGAAACCCCAAACACATTCCAGGAGTGAGCAGGCAGAGATAACATGATGCTGTGATCCTCAGGGGGTAATGTCTTGCTTCACTAATCTCCAAGTGAAAGGACAATGGGCTCAAGCTGCTCGGTGTTGCTAAGGCTATCTATCTCTTAGAGACATTCCCCACTGCCTACCTTCCCCCACTCACATCCCAAGAAAAAGCTTGAGCAATCAAATTAAAGTGCTAGGATCAGAGATGTAATCTAAAGATGCAAGTTGCAGTCAGGAGCCTAGGTGTGAAGCCAGCCTGTCCCACATTTGAGGAGCAGGCTGCTCGGAGCTGGGGCAGAGCAGCTTTGGAGCAGCATAGGAGAGCTGTCATCTCCAGGCACCTTATCTGGCATTCATCTAGAGGTTACACAAGCTGTGCTATGTCAAGAGTAAGAGATCGGGTCTAAGGAAGTGGCTTGTTCAGATAAGATCCTGTTTCACTGAAATGTTTCACACAGTTTTCCTTCCCCTTTGCAGATCTGGAGTCAGCCAAGTCTCCCCTGGGGCTGCTCCTCCTGTCACTGCCTGCTGAGAGCTCTCCCAGGCTGTTGTGCTGGCTGAAACACAGTATGTTCTCACCTTTCCCTTCTCTCCCACTTGTGTCCTCCATCCTCCTCATCTCTTCACTGCTCAGGAACAGGAGGTGTCAAGTGAAACGAGGCAACTACATGACAACAGGGCATGACTACACCGAGTCAAAAAGAGAAGAGTAGATGCATCTGAAACCTCAAGCACAGCAAGGTCCTGTTCGCTTGCTGAGGTTTAACTCCTCCTGACACAGTGCAGTGGAGGCAGTGAGTATAAATCAAGAATAAAAGCAAATGGCCTCATCCTTGAGCTTGACTCTCCTGTCCTCCATGGCTTTGGCCAAGTTCCTTGGCACAAAGTCTAGCAAGTTGGGTGCCAAGCTGAGTATACCCGAGATTTGCAGAGGGGCTCAGCTCCTTGAGCTCTGCTGGAGCCTGCTAGAGTGACAAGAGCCGCTTCGCCCCTGCAAAAAATGAACACCAAAGAGATGCCATGAACCGAGCAAGCAAAAAGGGCACCCTGCTGAATGGTGCATGGAGGTCTGGCTGAGAGCAGCCACCCATAGCACTGCCTTCTGCCTCTACACAGCACCTCAGGCAGGTTTGGGAGCAGTGCTGCAGAGAGGGAGCACATTGTTACTGGAGAATGGAGTCACTTAGAAAGCACAGGTCAAGTTTCCCAAAGATTTCTTGACTTTTGAACTTCAAGAGAAGAGGGCTTTCAGGGTCCTGGTTTTTAATAGGTGGGTGTTCCTTCATTCCTATATATCAGGCTTTCCAAAAAAGTCCAAGTGTCTCAATCCCCGCCCAAAAATACTGAAATGTCTATATTGTTTAGTTACTTCTGTAACTGAGATGCTGTTAATGAGCATCTTTGAAAAATCTGTCTTCTGTTATTATCTTAAGGGCACTATATCATCATCATCATCAAATTGCTTGCTTACCTTCCACCCACTGCAGGGAGTCTTCCTTTAAGTCACTCTTAGAGTAGAGGACAGGGGAAAGCGACTCGTTTTTCTCCATTCCACCAACTTGGTTTTTATGGGCCATGCTGAAGGTGCCTCAAGAAGAGGCACCTATGTCATACAGTCAGAAATTCGGCACTTTGTATATCTGCCTTATCTTCCACTGCTAGGAAACACAGACTGAGCCCCAAGGCAGCAGGCGGGTGCTTGCTCTCCTCACTAGGAAGCAGCCTGTGAAGTCCTCATTCACACTCCCACTGACGGCTTCCTCCAGATCCCGCTTTCCACGAGGAAGGAGACATTTCTAGCCCTGAAGAAGAAAAGAAAATCCCAGATCTTGCAGAGACAGCAAATAAAGAGTAACAGCACAGACTTGTACTTGGATGTGCCCTGCTCTTTGGACCCTGCTCCCTGGGGATGTTATCACCAGGCAGGTGTTAAGTGGGTGCAGTATGCACCTGCTCACCTTTTGCTGCAATTACCTTTTTATTTGTTAATAGGTGGAAAAGTTATCCCTACATAATCCCAATAATCCTTAAATATTCATATTTTGTAAACAATTAGTCAAGGAATAAGCAGGATGTCTCCTTGTGAAGCCAACAGGCTTTTTGCTATTGCCTCAGCGGTCACTTGCATGACAGGAGCTGGTGTAAATGCCCCTCCCTGGAAGCGACTCACCCCACTGACCGACACGGTGGATAATTCCCCACCACACGAAGGAAGCAGTGCAGATAATTAAGAAAACGCACCCACTGAAGGCAGAGTCAAGCAGGAGCTCCCACCCAGCAGCAGTAAAGCCTTCGAGAGTCTCTGCTTTCCTTCCCCTCTCCTCTCCACTGCAGGCAGTGCCAGAAGCCAGCAGGGCACATCCTCACAGCATGCACCTTGCCCACGGGTTTTCCAGGCAAATGCTGCTGACGTAGGTCTCTAACCTGCTGCCAGGAACAGCAGGTGGTTATGAAAGCAAATGCTTGGAAGACTTCAAAGTTTACTTTTCTATTATCTTCCACTCATGTGGCTCAGCTGCATCTGCGCTGGCTCTCCAAAACCATCATTTACTTTTTAATCTCTGGTCTGTCTTATTTCTGCACCAGGATCCTGTTGCTGTCTCTTGGTTTAAGGGTTCCTCACAGAGCTCATCCACTCTCCTTCCAGAGAAGACTGCTTTTTTATTTGACTGATGGTTGTCACTGCAGGAGAGTCACCAGCTGCAGGACCATCGGAAAGGAAACTGAGGCGAGAGAAGCACCACAAAAGGTTCTTCTGATGGCAGAAAAAAATCTGCAGAGGGCTGGAAACTTGCATGTAAAGGAATCAAACCATGGTACCCGTCACACAAGAGGCGTGCAGTGTGTGTGTACACACGGGATGGGCACAGCACCTGCTCTTCCCCAAGGAGCAATCCTGCTGTATGTAGAGCACGGCCCTCCAGTGCAATGTGCTCGCACAGCACATGTTACAGAGCACATCCCCCAGCACCGAAAGGTGAACTCAGACAGTGAATTTTCTCACTCCTTTCCCCTTTCGCCTTCAGTCCCATCAGGTTAGCATCAAACAAGAGGGAAAACGAAAAACAAGACAGAAAAGGCCACACAAAACAGCAGCAAAGCAGAGAGTGAAAAACCACAGAAGGAAAACCTAATTAAAACCCACTACTCTGCTGCTGTTGTGTTAAGTTTGAGATGAAACAAGGCTCTCTGGGTTAGATACTGAGAATTTTGAGTCCCTGGAGGACAGTGTCCAGGAAGCAACAGCGAAGAGTGCAGCAGGATCAGGGCAGCTCAGCCTTCCCCAGCTGTGACAAAGCAGCTTTGCTTTTACCTCTCTGTGCAGCACAGGCTCATTGAGCTCTGTTGCCTTTTACTGTAAAGTGAGTGCCCACTTTTAGAGATCAATCCCCCCAAATCTTCCTCTGCCTCCTCCCGTGCTAGCGTGAGGGGCATCCACTCATCTCCTGCCCTCCCGAGGCTCTGTGTCTCTCTACATTCTTTCTTACTCTTTATGCAATGCCAATATCTCTCTGGTGACTTGCCTCCTTCAGGTTATGGACCTTTCATGTAGGACACCTCCAAGCCCTAGCTAAACAGCAGACAAACGTTCAGCAAGTCCTTCTGCTTCATTTGCAGTGCTGCCAGCAGAGGCTTACCTGATCCAGCTCACCTCCTGGTCCTAGGGAGCCAGCTCAGCTCCCTCCTCCTCCTCCTCTCTGTCCTTTATCTCCCACGTCCTGCTCTGCACTGCCCAGGTGCTGTCCCACCACCCAGCGTGGAGGTCTTCGGTCCCACAGCCCGAGCCGGTTTGGAGAAGGTTGCTCTCTTCCCTGCATCTCCCAAAATCACGAACTAACCTGGCACAGCTCACCCAAGGCACAAAGCCTGCACCCTCACCCTCCCTCTCCTTACCCTGAGCTGCAAGCACCAACTTGCAAAATTTCCCCTGTGCATGTGACTTTTCCCCCGGGCTGGTTTCAGAAACGTGGTTTTAACCCCCTAGAGTTCTTCAAAAGTGCTTCCTCACCAGGCGCAGCAACAAGAGGAGATCCCATGGGAGGAGATCCCATCACAGGAGCTGTCCTCACCTTTTGCAGGGTGAGGGTCCAGAGCCGGAGCTAACCTAAGGGTCGTGAAGAGCTGAGAGGCAGTGCAGGCAGAAGGCTGCTCCCCTCCTCCTCGATCAGCCGGGCAGGACTCAGGAAGTACAGATCCCAGGGTTGCGTCAGATCAGTTGCCGTGAACGTGTCAGTGAAAGCTACGCATCAGCGATAGGGCTGGAGAAATCAGAAGAGGTGAACGAAGACCTCAAGGCTGAGAACGGGTCACTGTATATTTAGCAAAAGTTAGTGGTAAAGCACAGAGAAACAGGGATAACGCACAGGGTGGGGATGTAAGCCTCCTGAAAACAGGAGGCTGCGCTGATAAGGAGGGCGGGTCAGAGTTTCCTCTCCCGCTGCTGCACTCAGAAGAAAAGCAGTGGGCTCAGATGCGTGGTCAGAGAGAGCCCCCGGGACAGCTTCATGTGCTGGGGAAGTCATTCGCTTTCATGCGAAGAGATAATGCTGAGAGACACCACAGGAGAGAAGAGAGCCTGGGAATCGGGGTTTCATGACTTAACAAATGCTGGAGGATCCACCGGGGCTAGGAACAGCGATCAAGTATTTTAGTGGCTGTTAATCTCAGTGAATAGTTAAAAAAAGAAAAGCTTCATTGCAGTGCTTGCATACATGTCCTGGAGAAAACACTGTTTTTCTCTTGGAGGGGTGAATTTCTGCAACCCTGCTCGCTCCGGACATTGCTGAGCAATGTGTTCATGGCATCACGTGGCTGCATGGGGAACAGGACCGGCTTCAAAACCGCTTACCCGCATGGGATCTTGTTACACTGGAAACTGGCAACTCTCACACTAACGTCATCCAGGTACTGAGAAAAATCAGATAAATCTTCCTGCTGTTGTCGGTAGCTCAAGGCCCAGCTCAAATCTCCACCCAAGACAGGGCCATGCAAAGCTTCAGGTTCTTTTGCAAGTGCTCTTCGTTAAAAGCTTTGGCTTCCTTTCCTCCTGTTCTCACCCACACAAGGAACCTATGATGACCGAAGTGCTTCGAAAGAGCACGGTCAGCTCGCTGCAAAAATCACCCAAGGCAAAACTCTGTGGGAGCAATAAACTTGAAAGCAACATTCATAATTACCTGTACATATACTGCGCATCACCGGTTTAGCAAGACATGCGTGTATGGGCTGATCTTGGCTTCGACACCTCATCCCATCAGCACAAGCGGAAAGATCCTACTCATCTGGGAGGGGTGTTGGGGGAAAAAATAAAGAAAAAGAAAAAAAGCTAATTCCACAAAGCAATCCCAGTTTTGCTGCTCTGAAGCAGTAAAAAGGGTCACACACTATTAAATTTTTAGAAACTTTCAGACTGACAGACTTTCCCTCCGAGGGTTTTTAAAGCATCTGTTTCACAGCTGTCTAAGGAATGGAGGAGGAGCCATCACAGCAGCTTAAACCAGCCAAAATCAAAGATAAGGTTATCCAGTTGGTTTTCTGGGATAGTTTTCCACCCAACCACCTCCCTGAACTTGCAGCTCTGACTCAAAGGAGATGATGGATCTGCAGGTCAGGGTGTAAGGAGTCAAGGTCTCCCAGCCCAACTTCAAAAGCAGTCATCAAACCATGTTTTCAGAAACCTTTGGCAGGTGTTATCTTATTTGGAGCATAATTTTTATGCTTTTCTTAGGCAAGCGAGATCCTACCAGGTATCTTCTCAGTCCAAGCACGCATCCTGTAGCCACAGGTCCCAGCGAATAGTCTATAAAATATTCAATGATTAATATATTCAGTAAACAACACATTTAGATTCTAGCTGGAGAGTAAGGTGCTATCATATTTGCACTATGCCTTTATATCTGAAATGCAAAGACATTTTTGTAACATTCTTATCCAACCTATTAATGGCCCTAACAAGACTTGAGCAGTAGAAATTTAACCTATTAGATCCAACAGGGAGAACTGTAATTAACAGCAACTACAAAGTCAATCAGTAAACTAGAAAGGAATTTGGAGAGAGACAAATGCTCACAAGAAATAGGGAACCCTTTGACTGTAAAACAGAAAGAGGACACTGGCAGGATCCTAACGCAGACTGGAGATGCTTCTGGTACCCTCTGAAACTAGCCCTGTTCAAAAACGAAGCTCTTCTGAAAATTGGGATGAGAATGAATGCACTGAAAGTGAATGAAAACGCAGATTTCTCCGCTCCAGGAAGCATCACCTCGGCTGTACATGCAGCTTGTGCCAGCCAGCAGGGATTTGGGGATTTGTTTTATACAAATCAGAGGTAAGGCAGTTTCACGTTTGTCTTGAGCTTTATTCACTGGTATCCATGAAGGAGCAAGTCCTGACTTAACATAAACCCACAGCAAAGCTATTTGCAAAGTCTCGCTCTCTCACTTCAGTTGCTCTTTGTCTATTTCCTGCTTTCCGGTCTTAACTCTGATAATTACATGATGAGCACCCACTGTATCCTTCTCATTAAGGGACACTTTCACCCCAGTGCCAAATGAGACCTCACCGTTCCTTCCAACACGATGAAACTGGCTCCCAGGGCCAGCAGACACTGGGGGACAAAACCCAACCCCACAACCCCAGGACATGGGGACAGCAGGACTGCAGCGCTGGTGATGGTGGAGCCTTCGCAGCCTCTCAACCTGCCTGGCAAAACACACTTCTAAACTAAATCTTTCCCATTTCAAATGAAGGTGAGTACTTCTTCCAGCCTCAGTGAATCTGGTGAAAAAATAAATGTTTGTCCACTTTGAAACAACCTCTAATTTATTTCAAGACTTCTGCACTGTCATGGAGTCTCTAGACTAAATAATCACCTACCACCTCCTCCTCACTGCTCTGAGCCTCAGTTGCCAAACCTCCCCAGGCCCTTCAATTCAAACCCTACCACCTCCTCCTCACTGCTCTGACCCTCATTTGCCAAACCTCCCCAGGCCCTTCAATTCAAAGAGCCATTTATTTTCATCTCTTTCAAACAGGAACAGGACACGGAGCCCTCACCACACTCACGAGCGTGACAACTCTCTCTTTCTCACCTCCATCTTACACAGGACACTTGTATCAATACACCATACATGTCAAAACCAAAACATCTATTGAGTCTGCGGCTGTTCACCCTCATTTTCACAATTTCTGCGGTGCTGTACAGCTGGTTATCCATTGCTTGGGTTTTGTGTAGTTGATTTCACCTTTCTGGGTTCAGCATTACACTTCTCTTCAGCGAGTCTCATGCTATTGGTTTCAGATCATTTCTCCCATTTATCAAAATCATTTTGAATTGTAATTCAGTCCTCTGTACTGCTTGTATCTTCTCCCAGCTTGGTGCCCTGGACATATATTATAACTGTACTGCCTATTCCATCACGCTGCATTAATGAATATATTACAGGGAGCCTGATTCCAGGATAAAAATCTGCATTTGAAGTGCTTTCCCAGCACTGATACCTCCTGTTCTCTGAGATAACCTCATCCTCCACCACATTCCCAGTATCATTTCTTAGATCACTCTTCACTACATCAAGTCCCCCTGCTTTAAATACTGACACGTATGCTCATCAGTCTGCTTTTTCCTATTCTGACCCTCAAAACCATATGTTCTCTATATATTACATGATTTGATACACTTTTCTGCAATGCTTGAAAGGCTGAGAGCACATCACTGTTATTCCGATTTTATTTGCATTGCTCTGCACGCAGTTGCAGTTTCTCCATGCAAGTCTTGTTCGTGGCTGTGCACGCTGCAGCAGTAAGCGGCAGCCAGCACCGGCAGATCTCCTTTGCTTTTGATGAAACTGCATTTTCAGTGGATAACTGTTCCAATTTTTTTTTTTCCCAGTGAGCCTTAATTAGGAGAACAAAGTTGTTGAAAGCCTTGTCTTGCCCTTCCCCTTCCTGCACACAAAGTCTTCTTTCAAGGACTCTTTTTTTTTGTCAAACAGCTCAAGAAAGCTGACAGATTTGACAGTCATTAAATATAAAAACTTTATTTCACAATATCTCTAAATTACGTGTTTCAAATGAAAAATGACACTTGCTTAGGGCATAAAATGTGATTCTTGTCTTTTTCCCTACTTCTGCCTTTTTCCCGTGAAGACTCAAAGTATTAATCTTTTTATTATGGTAATGCAAAAACCTCTTTCTTGCGTCTCAAATTAAAAGAGGGAAAGCTTGCTATGTGCCTGGGAAAACGATGCAGCTATTGATCCAGGAGATGCTTTATTAGATTATTTAGAGACAGCCAAATGTAATTTAATACCTATTTATTTTCTATTCCTATGCCAGTCCGAGATAAAATCTTTTCTGCATAAAATTAGTGCTTTTTCCTTTCACCCTCAAAGAAGGATTACATTGTGCTCCTTTCTTGCATTAGTCTGGGGACCTTTTTCAACAAAACATTGATCTTGAGGGTTCTTGAGAGTCTTTTCTTTTAATATTTTGAAACCAAAGCCTCAGCTGGGACGAGTGGGTTCTAGGCTTGCCTTTCTTATTATGCGTTAATGTGAGAAGTAGTGATATCGGGTAAAAAGGAGATTCCAGATGAGGAAAAGAGAGACCAGAAAAGGAGACAAAAAGGAAAAATGAGCAGGTTTCACACAGGCAGAGAGAAGGAACAACAACACTGTTCTTTTTACTAAGTTATCTGCAACCTACAGAAGAGACTGTGTAATGGTACACCAAAATGGTGAAAGTACCGAGTATTTAGGTCAGTCAGAACTAGGGTGTGCTTTTATAAGGCTGAGCTGTTACTCTACATGCAGCTATTGCTGGGACACACCATCTTGCTGTGCCCATCTCCCATGAGCTGCCTCGCAGGCCAGAACCTGCTGGCTTTTCTGTGGGGTTACTTATTGCCAGGTAATTCTGCTGGACCCAGGGGCAGGGGGGCACCAGTGCAGGAGAAAACAGCAGGAGCCCAAAGCTGTGGACAGAGGGAGGAGAGAGGGACTGCTTGGTAGTCTTATGTCTAGCATTAAAAAGCAGCTCCAACTTCATTAAAGATCACCAAAAATTGTGTAGGGACCTCACAAAAGCAGAAAAATGAGGAGTTGAAGGCTGCCAAATTTAGACTTACATACTGAAATACCTTGAACAATTCATTGATGTTACCATCTAGCAGGCAGCCTGTCTCTGTGAATGGCTTGGCTTTCAGCAGCAGTCACAGCACTGGGAACATCTGGGGTTTTCTCTCTCATGGTTCTGAAATGGCCCAAATTAGGCTGCCAGGGGAGCTGCTGATAAAGCACTGCAGTCAAAACTGCTCTCCTCTAATGAAAGCTCTCTCAAAGCCCTGGGCTCCAGATACAGCGTTGTGGGTGATTTCCCTCCTTTCTTTCTGTGTTTGGTCCCTGAAAACAGAGGGACACCTTTCCCTTGTGTTTTTGGATTTAACTGCCACAAATGCATAGGGGATCAAACCCATGCTGGCTCTGAACTGACTAAAGATCAAGCTTCATTAGACAGAGCAGAGGTGCTGGACCTGACCAGGGGCTTCAATTTCCCCTCTGCCTCCCCTTCCAGAGGAGGGCTGAGCTCTTTAGATGGTCTTTAACTCCTTGCTTAGACAGGCAGCAATGAGGAGATGCTGACCTTCAGACTGACCACACGAGCTGAATGAGGAGAGAGCTCTGTCAACAGCCGTGCCTTAAAAACGGAGCTCTGGCTTCGAGCAGCACAAATGCCCGTCCTAATTGTACCTCGGACTGCATGTCAAGCCGCCCAGATGACACTCATATTCTGGTGTTAATAAGCCATTTGTCCATCTGGTGCTTGTACAGATGACATGCCTTCTCCATGGAATTTTAAAAGCAAAAAGTATTAACTCTATAAATAAATAGATAACGTCTGAAAAGAAATTCCACAAAAATCAACTCCAAATCATTGGTGATGAGTCTGGATGTGCCTGGAGCCAAACTGCACAGTGTAAATCCCAATATGTCTGTGTGAATCCCAGCAAAGTGTTTATTTGCAAGTGGTTTTAACTGGGAGAAATCAACAGCACTAAACCATTCACTTGACACTACATGAACAAAACGAGACACAAACGCTGGCCACTTCTTACCTCCATGCAGCTCCAGGACTTTGAGCATCCTGGCAGTCAGATGGGATGAGAGCTCGAATGAAGGGAATCAGACAGCAGTGGATGTGGCCAAAGCAGCTTCTGGCCCTGTCTGTGGTACAAGAGCAATCTATGGCTCATATACATGTGGCCACATCTGTGATGGGTTATGGAGGCAGATCGACAGCGGGGAGAATTCACAGACAGATTTGTACCAGCAGCTGGGGTAAGTTTTTACTTTTACTAATCAAACTGGCTGCAGAAAGTCTAGAAAATCACATTTCAGAGGCAAGAAGTCACCTGTCCAACTCCACCATACCTCTGTCAGAACAGGACTGTCCCCTGCACAGTGTTATTCTGGCACAGCCTGGCTTAGGCACGAAGATAGCAGGTCACCCTTTCCCCAAGCATCACAGTGTAGGATGAGAGAAACTCAATTTAAAGTATAATATCTACACTGCAAACAAAGCCAGCATTCCTGGAGAGCAGTAATCAGAAATACTCTCTTCTGTGCAAACTTAAGAGAGTCTGGTAATTCTAAGCAGTTAAGTTTCAGGAAATATTACAGAAAAATTATATTCTTGTAACACTACGTTCTAAAGGGAGCATCTTCACGCCATCTTTTGCCAAGAGAAAATAATCTGGGAAGGGTTCTTTTCTCCTGTCTCTTATTACTTTAGAGAGTAAGGATAGAAAGTCCTCATTAACAAAGGAAAACTTAAGAACCAACACAAGAAAGTGGGGCGAGCACTCTGTTTTTTCTGGACGGAGCAGCAGTCTTTTACTGATGAACAAACGGGATGAAATTGCTAATTACAGCCTGGAGCTAGGAGCACTTCTATTAGGAGTATCATGCTGGAGCCCGAGCACCTGTTCTCAACAGGAAGAAATGTTTCATCTCCAAAGGACAGACGAGAATTAGCATGGCTGCAACCTTTTATGAGGCCATAGCACCTCTCCAGTCATTAGAGCAGACTGATTAAAACTGCTTTGATTCTGTTCTCTTTGTACTGACCTGGCTTTTTCCCCAGCCTGGCACATTTGACTTTTGCAGGCTTTTGTTTTCATTTTACAACCCATTTAATAGCTTGAATTCCTAAAGAGATCCTTTCAGACCTACAGTACGCTACCATAAAACATTACAACGGGAGACACCACAGTCTACTCTTTCATTGCCCAGTGTGACTGCGGGCAGACACTTGTTCCTTTATGACTTTCATCCATCTGCTTCCCCCCCTCCCAATCACAATCAAACTCCAGAGGTCTGAGAGGTTTTCCAGTGCTACGCTGAGGGTCTGTGGAAATACAGGATGTTCTGAGGAACAGCATCAGTAAGGTTTCTGGCTTAGATACCCAACTGTACGACTCTTAAGTCTGATGAGGTACGTGCTGATCAAGGTTTCTTTTCTGCAAAAAGCCTTAAACTGAACTCAACAGAAAAGGAAAATTACATTTAATATTCTGCTGGTGAGAGAGGAAGAAATCACTGAAATATTAAACCTCTTGATGTATTAGTGCATACTTTTGATTAAAGAGCTAGAAAGCAATGCACAGACGACCCCGAGACACTTATTTCCCGCTGTTCCTGGGGACAGCAGGATGCTGCAGGATACAGCATGACCTTGGTATAAACAAGCAGTGACCAGTACTCGACTAAAGGAAGGATAATTACTGCACAACACCTGGCTATCAAACTATTCTAGTGGACGGGCAACATCTCATTTCCCCTAATGGTCACTAGAACATTTGTTCCTGAAGGTTTTCAGAATGATCTGGCAGATAAAGCACCAGCCCGGAGCCAAGAGGAAGAGCTCTGTAATGAGTTTTTACCTTACCTGCTGCGACCTTCGGACATTTGCCGTACCTCTTATTCCTTCTTTTACCTTGATACTCATTTTTCAGAGCCCAGACTCCCATGCAACACAGTGAGACCTTTCAGCATGCTCAGAGCAAGTTAGCAGGAACAAGACTGACTAGAGATTTGGGAGTTAAATAAGTGTTTTTACTTTCAAGTGTCATAGTGCCAGACTTGTAACTCAAGCTAAGAGCAGAATATACAGAGAATATTCAATACAGAGAAACTCAAGCACCTGAAAATTATCAATCAAGCACTGTACAGCCAGAGAATTCTTCTTACAAGGTTTAACCCCTCTACAAAAGTTAACAACACACTGAAAAATGCATTTTGGTCATCAAGAACACAGTTACAGAGGTCTAACAATTACTGACACAAGCTCTCCATTAACCTGACCAGCATCTCTCTCCCCGTTCTACTTCTCAGAGGAAAGCCTCTCACTGAATACTATCCAGATAAAAAGGGAGCATTAATGTGCCAACTTGAATATATATTTAATAACTTAGCACAGATTTGAGACATGGCCATTTAATGTTTGAATAAGCTCTGAATCCGTGTCAAGAGAGAAACTAACAGAACTAACAGAACTCCACCAAGATACTGATGACCTACAACTCAATGAAATAATTTAACACATTCACAAGAAGAACAGGTAAGGTATGGCTAAGAGCTGTACGTTCCGCTTGAAGCCCGGACATTACTACCAGCATTTCCAGTATGCCCATTCCTTCTTCCACTACTACCCGTTGATGCGGTAATTCACATGGATTTCGGGTTTGATGTCACACACCAGTGACAACAGCTGGGACAGGACCACGTCACGGTTCTTCTGGAAGTTCTGCTGGATGACGCTCATCTTTTCCTGGGTCTCCTTCTCAACTTCAGTGGTGCAGCTGCCATGAGATCCAAGTGCCTACAGATAGCAAAGGAAAGAGAAAGCTTACATGCGAGTAGTTTGAAAACAAAAAACTATACCTAGCTCTGGATTTTGTTACTCTGGACCGCCTCACTGCATCTCAATCATTAGTTCTTCCTTCAGCAAAGATTAAACTACTTTAAAAATAAATAAATAAAAATTATCATGAGATTCTCCACTCAGATTTCCCACTAAACTTGCCCAAGTTTGTATTTTATCCACAGTCCATGTCTTTTATCCTCTCTTATTCATTATCTACCCATTTAGAGCATGGGCTTCTAAAAAACGCCTGAAATAAAGATCTTGCTGTACTGAATTGGGAACCCCTGGGCAATACTGTACTAGATAGGGTAGGAAAAATAACACCCATGATTTAGATTAGTTTTCACATCATCCCATTGCTTTTATCCTTGGAGAATCTTTATAAAAGTCTCTGCCTTCCCAGCAGGACTGTGGACCACATGATAGGCACAGCATGGAGTCTCTCACAGCTTACAATGCCCTTCTTGCCCCATAAGCAAGGGCAGAGAGATGAAATTCACATTATAAGTAGGGGGGGGTTACATGCACAGAAAAAAAAATATGCTGAAAGAGACTAGCACTCTGGGGCTCCAATTCAAATTCTCTCTCTTTGGAGAAGGATAAATAAAACAGAAGCAGCTGACAAGCAGTGAAGTCCACTCTACTAGCCTGGAATTGCCTGGTATCATATGCTTAGCAAACTAAGCTAAAAAGTGATTGTAAAAAATTATTCTTGACCTACTGACATGAAGGCTGTTATGCAGGAGAACAGAAGAAATAGCAATGTGCTAGCTAGAAGATGGACAGAGGGGAGGGTTGCTGGGTCATTTTCTGAAGGTTTCAAAACTGACAGGGGCACACAGGCAGAAGGAACAACCTCGGCTGGCAAAGGGCCTCGGTTCTGTGCCTTTAGGGAATAACTCCTCTTGCTCAGAGGGAAAGGGAAACACCCCTTGGGGCACTGCAGACAAGACTTCCAAGCAGAATACAAGCCTTACAACTGCTTCAGCGAGAGAGCAGCATCTACAAGGCGAGCAGTCTCTACCACGAGAGCATCACAGAAACCAGTTTGTCACGGGAGGAATGAGCCTGGTCTTTTTTGACACTGCTACACACAGCAGGTTTGGGGAGGCTGAAACCCATCAGCCAATACATGAGCTCATTAAGCTAATTCACTGCCAGTCAATAGTCCTGGCTGTTGAGATGCAGTACATCACGTTCCGATTCACGTCCACTGGTTTTTCCATGACACGTGGCTGTACCTCAGAGGAAGGCAGTTTGGGGAGCACTCCTCCAGCAACACACTCCACCCTGAGGGCCGCTCTCAGGGTAAGCAAACCCAAATGCAAGGCTAAGGGGCTGGGGAGGTAACAGTGAATGATCTAGAAAACAAACCGCTGCTTCCTTGGCTTTGAACTCCTTCTCCCTCTGCAGGCGGTACTGCTCGATCTCTGCCTGTGCTTCTTCTTTCGCCTGCTTCAGCCTTCGATTCTTTCCTGTTTCCAAAGAACATGCCATATGAAATACAGAACAGGAAGTACTGAGAGCATATTTTCCTACACTTCTCCAGCTACCTGATGCAAACAGCATTTGCAGCAGCTCCTTCTGCAGGAGGCATCAGCAGGGCACCGCACACCCTCACAGCCCATCCAGCTTTGCAGGGCTACCCAGCCAGCCTCAGGGACACGAGACTGTCCACGTGCTACTGAACCATCACCAAGCTCATCACGCAATCAGCTCCCACCAGCAAGAAATGGAGAACTTCTCCAAGCCAGCGGATGCATTGGACAACCCACAGGTCTGGCCTTGCTCACATGAGTGTGCAACAGCTCTGAGCAATCCCAAACAGCACAGCAGAAAGAACATTAAGTCTTAGTTTTGTCTCAGGCCAGTTGTGCAACCAACAGAAAACTGGCTACTGCATCAACTTCCCCTCTTGGACTTTCCACCACACCCTCTACCCCAGGGCTATGATCATTAGAGCAAGCTAAATAATCTACTGCTCACAGAACTGTCAAGGAGTAGAACTGCAATGCAGGGCAGCTTCATTACAAACAAAATGCTTAATGCAGGAAATCTTTGTAAAGGTGAGGATCTTTGTAACTAGGATTTCTCTCACGTAACAGGAAAAGCTGACTTGGATCCCCAAAGAGTAGCTCCCAACTCTATAAAATATCTGATCACCGACATGGAAGTGTGCTGTTTTCATCAAAAAGAAAAAAATAAAGGTAGGAAGGATGCAGATAAGCACAAGCATCCCGCAGTTGAAGACCCTGTTGCCATGAGGGGCAGGGTTTGATGCTGTTTTCCCCTAGGGAGCGGTCCCATGGGCTGGGGGTCACCCAGCTCCTCCGAGACCCCTGCAGGCCGCTCCAGCTGCCGGGCGAAGGCTCCCACCGCCTCCTCAGCGCACCCCACGTCGGCTTTGACCCCTCCGCACAGGACACAGGCTTCAGAGGGAGCAGATAACCCCGCACGCCCAAGGAGCCCCACTACACCCTCACCGCCCCGCGAAGCCCCTCAGCCCCGCTCTCCCCGGCT
>NW_010156133.1:0-29583 GCF_000695765.1 Mesitornis unicolor
GTCATTAAGAGAAAGAAAACAATAAAAACCTCTACCTGTATCAGCAGAACTCCCTGGCTACCATCAGTCTCTCCCCCAGGTTCCTCTTTTGTGCAGGATATGATTATTTATTGACATATTTATTTACTCAGCTCTACAGTGCTTAACGTCATGGCTGCTGGGCTTCTTGTGCTGGCAGGAATAGAGCATGACAGAAGAGGAGCAAAGCTGAACCTGGAGATCTAGTATGATACGTGCCAAATGCCTTCTGCAGTGCAGCCTGAGGCATGCTACCTGTAGCTGTGATGGGCTATAAAGAGGGGCCGAGCTTCAAAAACAGGCTCTAGGTGGACACAGGCTCACAGCCAGACTGTGTATACACAATCCTCTTCGACCATCAAAGAGCAGGCAGGTGACTGATAGCGTCGGTGGGGTGTGCAGTGAAGGACAAACCCTGGGCTTTGCTCCAGTCTGCTTTGTGCTTTCGAGACCCTGAATGTCACCCTGCAGAGACGTGGGCACCTGAGCTCGCACTTTGCTACCAGCGACTGCTGTGGGCTACTCACAGGTACAGCACAGCTGCTGAAGCCAAACCTACAGCATCAAAAATCCGTGTTAGAAAGGATACTATGGCTGCAGATGACAGACCAGCTAAAGGGGCTGTCAGGCCTCCTTCTCATCCACCATCCTACATTTGTGAACTGACATGTCCTTGTGCACTTACGCCATCTTTTCCATAAGCATCTTTTGGGCACTATTCAAGCTGTTTTGCAGCCACATCCTTTCAGCCCACAACACTCAGCTCTTTCCTTGTCCTACAGTAATGAAATCAGAGGATTCAGCCCAGATGGAGTGGGACAATGAGTTCAGAATCATCAACATGCCAGTGACAGCACAGCCAAGCTGTCCACAGTCACACCTACAGGTTTTGACTAACGATGAAAAGGAAGTCTGGCTAAACTGAGTCGTGGGAAGGAAAGAGTTTCTGGGAAAATAAGCTCTGTATGATTTTCTCACAAGGAGATCATACACCACTGTTTCCTCAGGATCCAGAAAAAGCAAATTAGTAACATCTTGTGGTCACTCACAAGAGCTCTCAATATGTCTAGGAGAAGCGTGGGCATCTTAGCTTTGTCTAACATAGGAATGACTGGGGGGGAAAATGGCCTGAGGTGGGCCTACGGTTGTTGGTAGAGGAACTGTGAGAATCCCAGTAAATGAAGAGAGGGGGGAGGGAACTGCCACAAAACAAACCCAAAACCAGATAGGGGAAATCAGTACCAGAAGTCCTGTGAACTTTCATCAGACCCTTACACACTCAAAACTGATGAAGAGCTTTTCAGTACCTATGTGGACGAAGAGTAGGAAAAGACTGGAAACTAGATTCAGCAGAAGTACAGTAACTGGGGAAAGAATTTCAGTGGGAAGGGGTGAGTTTACATGCTGTATAAATACACCACTCATTCAATGTTTGCAGTACTCCTTTGTGGATCTACTCCTTAGGTATGGTCATTTTTCACATCTGAAAATAGCCACGCTTCCCACTTTAGTCCTCCCTGGGCTCATGGGAGACTGAAATGAGTCACCCGGGGACCAGCTGAGTCATCCAGCCAAAGCCTGGAAAGTGATGCAAAACTGGTCATCATATCCACGACTAAAACGTGGATGACAGCAGCCCTCCTAGCAACCAACCATGCATTAGGCAGCAGGAGCTGGAGACCACTGCCACTACAAGCCATTATTTTAAGCCATAAGAAGGCCTGAAACTAGTGCAATGCAAAACAAGCACTAGCTGCTGGTTCTGCATCTGGCACAAAGCCCTTCTCCATTCAGTTTCCCCTTCCCAGCCAGATTACAAAAAAGGGAGGTCCTTATCTCAGAAATGGCCATCTCCATCTTCCAGATCATGGGCAATTTCTAGCCATTTTTCCAACTTCTAAAAATCAAAGTCCTAATTTATTTCATTTCCTTAGAGTATCATCACATCTTAACAAAACCTGTTCTGATATGCAGTCTCCCTCAGGACCAAGTAACTATGACCTTTTAAGAACAGAGGTTCACATTTCATTTTTATGTCTATTATCTTCAGAACAAAAGGAAGTGGGGCAATTGCCTTTGGGCACAGAAAATGTTTTTTGTGGTGATTACAAAAGTCTAGTGAGTCAATTCAGGACAGTGGGGGACTGTCAGACCTTTCCTGAGGAGCTGGGCACGTTATGAGCAGATGCAGTGCAAGCTCCCTTGCCCTACGCATCACTTCGATGGCACACCACAACCTTGCATTTGGGCACTGAACAAATGATGCTCACCCTGATCGGCTGCCTAGCCATCCCAAACCTGCTGTCAATTGGCACACCCTATCAGGCATGTCTCTGATGCACCCAAATGGGCTAAAAATGCTGGGGGGGACCTCAGTCCCACAAATATTACTCACAGGCGTGAAGTTTCAAACAGACATATTTATACCAGCACCTCCAAAATCAGCATCCCGCAACACAGAGCTCACTTTGATCTCTGTACCCCTTTACAGGAATCTGGTAAAAACAGAATACAAGATGTAACTGAGCAACAAAACCACTGAGGGCCACAGAAAGCCCTAATATTAACAATTATGGAAGTGTGCACAAAGAAGACAAGCCAAAGTGAGGAGATGTAAGTCTAGAGCAAAATGAACAGTAGGTAGGTAGATCTCTAGGGTAAATGCCTGTTCTCCTTGAGCTCTCATTGAAGAGCAACACTGACTTGCAAGGGCTGGAGCACATCGCAGAGCGGCTCAGGGAAACCCATCTCATGTGTGTGCCACAGGGTGCCACCAAACCAAGCATGGGGGACTCCAAAGCAGAGGGCAGTTTTGAGAATAGCACCTGTGGCAGGTCAACAGTGCAGGTCTCTCTGTGGCTCACCCAGACCTGCTGGCTTAAGGATCCTCACTACCATCCTCTCACCTGCCCCTAGCAGCGGCAAGTGGCACCAAGGGACTGTATGTGAGATGGCACCAAACAGGTTTTCAAGAAACTGCTCTGAATTTCACAACTAATGATGTCACTCTTGTTTTGTCTTGGTCTTTCCCTCCAGCTCATCCCAGTGAGGTTTCAGTGAGGCCATGATGCACCTCCCTTGCTGTGTCACTCCTCCCGGCTTTCCACCTTCTCTCTTTTTTCCTTTATCCCTGCCCCTACCCGCAGAAAAGAGCCCAGGGGTTCAGATGGGCATCAGTGAATGAAAGACCCAACAAACCAGTGTAATATTCGAGCCTCTGCAAAGATGTCAAACAGAAGCAGGTGTAACTGAACGTCTGATCTTTTAAAGGCTCAGTGGTAAAGACTCCAATCTGTTCAAGATAAATGATAACTTACTCCATGCTTTTGAAGGGGCAAAAAATATATACAAGACTGGTTCCTGGCTGCACCAAGAGATCCCCAAATTGACCCTCCTGCTTTCTGCTCTGCCTGCTCCAAGGAATATGTTGTACCTGGAGGAGTTTTAAAAAATAAAGCCCAAGCAAGTGTTCTCAAGTCCTCTCCACTTCCCAAAGCCAATGCAAGGAGCTCGCCCAAGTGGCCCTCCCACGCATGGCACCCTTTGGGCCCTGGCACTTGCTACCAACCCAGCACCACACCATGGGCTGCCCTGGTAATAACCATGAGCAGCACACACGAGCTCAAATGAACTCACTGTGTAAGACATGAATCACATGGATTGCCACAACAGCAACACACGGGGTGCAGCCCTGCTACAAAAGCAACCAATCAACCAAAATTCCTAAGACACCCCAAAACACGGATGTAGGTAAATGACCGCTCTCCTGAGGCTGCTAATAGAATAACGCTACAGGGCTTACCTGAAAAATATATACCTTCCTGATGTGTGACACTCCAGAAATGCTTCAGCATGGCTGTGCTGGGGAGCCAAGGGAAAGCAGGAGTAACACTCAGCCTCATCACTGGGAACCCGGACCCTGATCAAGCAGTTGCCTGGGATGCCTGTGATGCTGGAGGTGTGAGAAACACCTTTTGCTACAGCATAGGCTGCTCATCAGCCATCGAGGACTGTGGCTGCAGGGGTTGCTCAGGGTCTTCTTAGCCAGCTGGAGGTGCTGCCTGGCAGGGAAGTTATGCTGGAGAAAGAGTAATGCCTTTTCCTGCTCAAGGTCCTTCTGGAGTCCTTGGTGCAGCCATGAGACTGAAACATGGAAATAATGCTACAAGTGCACCTGAGGGGTTTCCATGCTGCTCCTACCCTTCAGGGTGGCTTTTGGAGTGGATGTGAGAGGACTGCTCCATCCATGCTAGTGGGCCACCAGGATACACTGTTCTTCAAAGCAACCAACAAATGAACCAGTCACTAATAACTAGACTTTGGATATCTAGTTGTATCTAGCTATAGGATGACTATGGATGTACACGTATTTTTTCATGTGTAATCACTGCAACACGGTCAACGGAGACCTTGACCTTTTTACCATTCTGTTTCCCCCTCACCCCAACTCTTTAATGATCTCACTGTGTCACCTCTTAAGACACAGTCCTTCAAACACTCACAGTCATGCCTCATCTTTTCACCAGCAACTGCGAGCCTGCGACCCAAAAGATGAATCAGGCGGACAAAAGCAAAGGGGAAAGGCGCAAGGCCAGTTTGTTTGTTTTTCCTGCAGGATTCAGGCCAGAGGCTTCAGACTCTCCAGGTCAAGACAGTGTCTGCATTAGAAAATATTCTATAAATTCTTTATTTAACTGTTCCCCTAGGGCAGCTGGCTAGACCCTCATGCCACAGGCACATGAATTGTCTTAACTGACTTCAGCAGGACAACTCACGCATTGAGGGCTAACCACGTGTGTCAGCGTTAGCAGGATCAGGGCATTAGTCATCTTCCCCTGGTTTCTGCAAGGGGGCTCGTGTACTAAAAACAAAACAGCAAAACCCCCCGCCAAACCCCCACAAAACTTGTGGATAGAGTTCAGGTATCCAAGTCATACTTGAATCTAAATTAAACCCCTCTTTCCCACTCTCCCTTTTTAAAAAGTAAGTAGTCTTGTAACAAATAAGTATTTGTTCTGCTGTTAGTTGATTTCAAAAGAAATCCTGCAGAAGGCAGAGTCTCCAGCACCCACACCCACCACAGAAGCTGCACGCTCTCAAAAGACCGATGCAGGCTTCCTGTGGGTTTTCTTTTCCTAGATTTTCTTGTGGATTTTTCTTCCCTTCTCTCTCCATGCCAAGCAGCACATAGTCAAACATGCTCTCTGCTCTCAGTAGCTAAGTGTCCTGCTGCTGCTGCATGTTTTCCACCTGGAGTGAAAACTTCTCTTTGTGACACCACATTGTCACTGCAGCCAACAGTGATGTCACAGACCGAGTATTGTGACTTCAGCTGGAAAAGAAGCAGTGGGAGCAGATGAACTCCGAAAACAAAGATATTGTTTTGGTGTAAACAGCCTTCACAGAGGGAAAAAATAATAATAATAAAAGTATATATAAATACGAAAGAAATATTTTTCTTAAAGAAGTATAAACAAATATAACATAAATAGAGTTTTCTCTAGGCAGATCTCTCAAAGTCCCAACTAAGTACTGAAAGGTTTGTCATTTCATTTCTGTTACAAAACGTGGCCCTTATTAGCTTCTGAAATAAACATTTTCTATCCTTTTTAAAATTTTGTTTTTAATACCTTCACATCTCATCATTGTCCCAGAATAAGCAAACACCACTGCTGTGTAAAGAAACAACAGGTCTCAGGAAATAATGTACGCTGTGTTTCCAAACGCTTCATAAATCCACAGGCAGCTTGCAAATACTGCCTGAAATCCTGTGTGAGGGTGGTTGATTTTCATATAAGTCACGTATTAATGCAATTTGAAAAAAAAGCTTAACCCCATTCAATCACATCTCCTTTCACCTTTGCACTGAAACCCAGAGGTTCTAATTACACCTAGGAGCAGGAACAAATTAAAACAAATGCTGGTGCTGCCTTGTACTCTTTTTTGGAAAGAAAGGTGATCCCATCTACCCTGCCTTATATGCTCTGTCTCAGAACGGGGCTGGCTGGCAAGCAAAGGGGCAAAGAGGAGGTTTTGACGAGGTCAGAAGTGAAAAGAAGGTCATTTTCAGAGGTCAGAAAAGGAGTAATACATCCTATGTCCTAACATGTACCAGATCTTCAGAGCGGGACATCATCTCCACTACCTCTCCTTCTGCCGCCCAGGACATCTTCAAGGAGGGATGCCCTGGGAGCTCTGCGGAGGGGAGCGAGAGGGAGGGCGCAGGCACTTCTTGTGTTAGATACTTTCCCCCCCTTAGTAAGGGTTATTCAAAAAGTAGCATCCCATGACAAAGCAAACACCTGGCAGTTTGACTGTGAAACACCAGAGGTCAGGACAAGACTGATGCAATACAGAGGACTACGAGGTGGGCGGTGTCTGAGCCCTTTGCTCACCCAACTCGACACTGTCTTTCAGAGGAGACAAACCCCTCCTGTGGTAACAGTCTCTTTTTTTCCCCAAATCCCTGCTCCGGAGCAACTCTGTGTCTCTGTCGCTGAAGTTACATGAGCTGGGACACTGGTGGTGATCCACACTGAGTGTAGGAACAGCCTGGAGGTGACCAAAGATGCCCACACCTGTGGCTGTCATCAACATGCAGGCAAATGGTGCATGAAGCAAGACCAAGGGACAACAGCCCCCTCATTCCTTCCTCACAGGGCCTTTGGCAGGACCAGGACCACCTGCTCTGACCCAACTTCTTCTCCAGAGTTTGGACAGGGCTGAGAGATCCCAGCTCAGAGAAGCTGCCAGTTAAAAGGCATGCCTCCTTTTGGAGGAGTCGATAGCAGTGAATGTGGAAGGCATTTGCTATTAAAAGAAAAAAGAAACCAACAAAAAAGAGAAAGAAAGAGAAAGAGAAACTATCATCTTACTAAAACACAATTGCCTAATGCTTGAACAACTGCAATAGCCAGCCAGTGCTGGCAGACCACTGTCTTGACAAACCTTTCCGAAAATTCACATGCAGAAGAAGGGGAAATACTGGTAGGACTCGGTTATCAGCTTCTCAGAGGACACCACAAATAATAAAATAAGCAGTTCCCTCCCCAAAGTATCGTAACAGCATCGTAACTTTACAAAAAATGATGCTGGAGTATTTTTTCTGAAATATAAACTTGCCACGTACGGTCAAAATTAAAAAGAAATATAGGGCATTTTTAAGAGAAACTCCATGGGGAAAAGCAACTGTGAAATAGCCAAACATCAACTATGAAAACCACATCAAGAAGAGGCTCTTGTGCACGGGCTTTAGGGTTTAGGGATTTGAAGAAAATGTGCATCCTGGTTTGACTCATAATGTAGGCAGAGAATGAGCAAGTTTCCTCAACTTGTACAGCTCAGTATGTTCCTGTGCTGAACTGTAACCCTTTAGAGTCAGTGTATCGATGCAACTCCCTTGCATCTCATAGCTCCTGGTTCATGGCAATCTTTGCTCTCCACTCCCACCTCCTCTGCAGCATCAGAGCGACCAGCTCACTCCCATCCCAAGTTAGCGCAGAAGAAACAGCCAATACCACCGTGAGACACGGGCAAACATCTGCTGCAGTGTGCGTCGCAGCCATCCAGCAGCTTGCTCACTGGTGGCATGATCACGATTTCTCCTTCAAACCCTCCAGCAGAGCCTCCTCCTCCCCTGCTGCTGCCCACATACAACTCCGAACTAGTAACAGGCTGCGGGCAGCCCTGCTTCCTTCCACCTGATGAAACATATATGGCTGGAAAAGTCCACTATAAGAAAGTGAACAAAAGCAGAGGGGTTTGGGAGTGATTCTGCCTGCAAGTCAGGACTGGACCATTTTCCCAAGCTGAAAGATGATGGTCTCATGGGTGTACCACTTTGGATTTCCTAATCCAGTAGGAGCCGGGTGAGGGAGAGACCAGAACTGTGAGCACCAAGAGTAAAAGCACGAAACGCTGTCCCACAAGACTCACAGCAAAAAGCAATGGGATGATCTCCTTCTTTAAAATAACTTGCAAGTCTGTTCATTTGTGGCATTGCTGTTTAATGGTATGCAGCATTATTATAGAAAAACAGCACAAACCCAACAGCTGTCATAAGGGAAAAAAGACATCTCATTCGGTTTGCTTTTCTCCTCCATCCCTGCCTCCTCTCTCTCGAGGGTCACGAGTGCTCCTATACGCAATGCCTGGATGCAAGGCTTCACCAAGAATTTTCCTCTCTGATGATCGATGGACCAGGCGTTTCCCTGTCCCTTCTTCCAGGAGCAGTGTCTGTTTATTATTCCCCATGCCCACTCCGCATGATAGACAACTACACAGAAAACAGAAAAAAAGGTGAAAGCAAGACTATTCAAAGCTGCACATCAAGAATGCAAGGCTTAAGAAACCTCAGCTTTATGATTGCCTGGGCAACCCTCCTTCAGCCCCCTTCCTCAGCTGTGTACGGTGGCAGAGCTGTTAATCACATAATCACAGGCTATTTTTCCACGGGACCTTGGCCTCACCCAGTCCAGCAGGATACACGGTGCTCGCTTAGCAAGCAACCAGTTGCTATTTCATCTTCTCTGTCGTGTTCGAGGTATGGCCTTGAGCCTTGTTTACCAGGTACCAGCCACGCTCTGCTCTGTAGACAAAATTGGTAATTTACTCACCAGCTTTCCTACAGTATGCATCATTAGGGTAACTGAATATTTCACAAACATAAAGGAATGTATTTTCACAATGCCCTCATAAAGGAACACACGGTATTATCCATATGTCATGGGCAGGGAATTGAGGCACAGAGAGATTAACTTGAAAAGCTTCCACTAATTTTAACTGCCTAATTGAAACCCTTAGGTCCAAATTCTTCAGACGTTTTATTGACTGCTGAGAATGTGACAACAACCATTCTTTCAAGGCTTAAAACTTGGCCAAGTTTAGGCTGATGTTCTTGAAAACAGCAGAAGTGGTGCCACTGACATATATACCATGCAAATTTTATGGGTGGGGGGGGTTGTTTTCTCACTTATTTGTACATTTGTTACATTTAACAGTCATGAAAAATGTCAACAGAGGTATAAAATAGCAGTTTTCTGAACAGACATTCTGAGGCAGGTAGCTGGGATGGAAAATTTTAGCCCAGAGAGTTTGTTTGGTGAAGTTGTGAACATGCAAAAAAAGGGTCTTGTAATGGGGAAGCTGTTGGATGCCCTCAACAGCAGGCCATTGCCATGACATACACTTCTATTTCTCTTGGATTATATTATCCAGATGTTGAAGAAACCACACATGCCAGATGTTACACTAAGAGAATCATGTCAAACTTAAATGCAAACTGTAACTCAAGCTTTATTTCATATCCTGGTTCTGTTCTGATAAACAAGATTCATTTATTTTTAATCTTAATGCACAACAAAGTCTTGGTAGTTGGTTCCAAACAACAACTTCTGCATGAGCCCCACCTTTCCTCCTGTTGTCTTGGGAAGAGAAAGCAATTTAAGGATCAGGTAATGTAGGCAGCAGTGGTCACGAGCTGGTTATAGGACAGATGGACAGTACTCAGATGTAGTGACTCCTGCACTGATATAAATGTACCCTTTCCCTGTTTATATACAGGGAGTTTCACAAAAAAAAACCTAAAAAAAGACCCATCTAAAAATTCCAGGCAGTGATTTATCTGTGTTAACAGCAGGGAAGAAAGACAGACAAACAAAAAAGACAGATGGGGGGAAAATTTGAAAAAAAATCAACGGATCCATGGTGCCAGCCTTCTTCAGAGCAATAAATTATTTTTAGAGACGCTTTTGTAGAAGTGTAAAATCCAACCTTGCAACTGTCCACCAAGTGTGCAGCACTCGGAGGGAAGCAGAGGGAGACAATATGGGAGCTGGCAGAAGAATCAGTTCCTCCACCACCTTGTGAACATGCAAGGACAACCCTGCGATAACTCCCGATGATTCCTCTTTGCCGCCCAAGCTGTATTGCTGGCGAATGATGTTATAAACACCTCCCCTAGACAAATACGCACTGAGAGATGAATGCAGACCCAGTTTCTGTGTCCTGCACTGAAAACTCTCGCTATATATCCCTGCTTTTCAGCTAGCGATGTCTCCTGACTGCACTAGCATTGACTAATTTAGTATTTTTAATTACAGAGGGATTTACAGCACTGCACTACAGTGCTCTCTTTTATTATACCCGCTGTTTCTACTGGGTCTGGGTACACCCTACATACAAAGTTGCACATTAGACAAATTACACAGCACATTAAGTAAATCTCTCTCTGGAAACAGGATTAGATGAAGAGGCAAATCTTCCTCATTCCTAGTGTATAGATTAATATCTACAAAATCAATATGAAGAACTCATTCAATTTATGAAAGACAAACAAAAATAGTTTAAACTTTCTCCACAATTAATAGAATTTATGTAGGAGATGCATTCTTTTCCTCCTGTTTCGCTTAATAAATAAAACAGCTGGTCTGAGGAATCAGGTCAATCAGTGTCTGGAAAAAGCCCCATTAAAGCTGCTATATAACCTAGTTTCTCAAGCTGCATGAGGCATCCTAATATTGGAGAGGCAGAAGTCCATGCAGAGAGAGCTCGGACTCCCCAGCTTCTGGCCCTTCAGGGTTACAGAGGATATTTATCACAAAAGATAGCAGTAATTGAGGTATTTTGCAAATATTTCAGGAGCCAGGCTCTGAAGGAGCACAACAAAGACAGTATGATGCATCCAGACCTATACATTAAATATGGCTTGTGATCTTGGGCAGCTTAGGTTGAGCTAATCCAACATGAGGAGATGGGAAAGGGCCCAATTTTCACAGATGCTCAAATCCTCTCAAAGTGAGCCCACACCTATCTCTGCTGCCATGGGAGGTGACAGCATCTCTTCTCGCAGTGTGGACCATTCCACGGCCATTTGGTCCTGTCCCTCCCACACCACGTGGGAGTGTGAATCCAGCAGTGCCCAAAGCTGTGGGTGTGCTGTGCGGGTGGAGAGTCTATTCCAGTGCAGACAGAACCCCCCTAGCATCAGCTTTTCTCCTCCTGCACTGCATACAGCTGTCATCGCCACATCCCAGCCCTGCGCACCTTGGAAAACGCAGCTCTTCCTTTCCTCTACAGGTTTGAAAAGGCTTTGCAAAGGGTATCACAAACCATATCCTATAGAGACAAAGATGGAGCCAGAGGAAAGTAAAAAGTGACTTGCTGAAGCTTAAAGAGCGATGCAGCAGCAGAACTGGGAAACGAAACCTCCTGACCCACAACCCTAGGTTTTAGCTTCTTAAATAAGGATTCTCTTTCCTCATTTAAAAAAAAAACTAAAAATGAGAAGAGGGGGAGGAATATTCTGTAGGCACAATGAACTTGGCCCTCAGAGGTCTAATGACCTGATATACTTTTTTATTCCCTCCTTTTCACCTCCATTTCCCCTGATAAAGTTACTGTAACTTCAAGGACTATCCTTTTTTACTGGTCTACTTTAACCCAGCATGCCAGCTTAACATGCTTTTCCCAGCTGTCTGAAGCCAGAGATCGTCCTTCCCAGAGAGGGGATTACCTCCTCACTTTTGGTGTCTCTGGATGTCCTCACAACACCCTGGACTGAGACCATGCTGCTTTCTAGATCGTGCTGAGGGACACCAAAGTCCTATCCGCTGGCCTCAGCCTGCAGTACGTGGCTGCCTGAAAGGGTACCCTGGAGGTAAAACCTGGTTGTTCTCTATTAATTTTTCATTTCAAGAATGGCTCCAGGGAAAGGAGGGAGATATAGGTCAGAGAGTTTAGGGGCTGATTAGTGACTCCGTACATCTTCCTTTCTTTTTTCTTTTTTTTTCCTCTCTTTTTTTTTCCCCTTCCAAATTCAGAAACAGAGGGTTTTCCCTCTGTATTTCTCATTTACTCCTTGAACACCATCAGCATTAGTCAGCAAACTCCCGCTATTTCCTCTGTGAGCCGCTGACTTTTGCAGAGTGACTAACCCTTCTCTCCACACATTTTGGCTACAACAGTTGCATCTGCTTCTCCCCACCAAGAAAAATGGGTCTCCGCATTGCACACGTGCAGTGCTCCCCTGTGGTCACCGTCCCACACCTGCTGCAAACACCATGATTTTTTATGCACACAGCTGAAGAGCCAGGAGGGGATGGCAGGGCCTGCATTCAAGTCACTTCTTAAGTCACCATCACAGGAGCTGTGTCCCTCAAACTGGGAAGCGGTTAGCTGCTGCCTCAAGCATGTGGGGAACTATGAAGTTCCCCACTCGACTGACCTACTTTCTCTTTGTGACCCTGCCAGGAACCTGGTCTGTTGAGTCCCATTGTCTCCTGAGCCTGTATGAGCCTCTCCTTCCCAGGACCAAGAGTCTCTGCCCTCCTCGAGGCGCCTGGTCAAGGCCTCGGCTGGGCTTCTGAGGCACAAATGCAGGGTGAGCGAAACACAGCTCCTCGTGACTCAAGGAGGCCTCATCAGAGCACGGCGGAAGGCTCCTCCTGGCCAGGTGGGCTTGCAGAAGATGTCCACCCACAGCCACGTTGACAGGGGACCTCATACGCAACTCATGCTCACTTAGGCATACCCACAGCCCTGCCCACACTTTGCTCTCGGCATCGTGCTGGAGCAAGACAGCGAAGTTGTTGCATTCACCTTTCCAGTACGATACCAAGAGCACACAGACCACTCTCCTCTAAGTCCAGCACGCAAAGAAGACACCTTGCCCCCAGGGCATGGCCATGCCCTCAGGCCAAGGTAGGTGCTAACTCCCTCCATGGCAATGATCCACATCCAGAGCGGAGCAGTAAGGATCAGGGGAAAGCTTGCCAACTTGGTGCAGGGGAAGTCTGTTCCTCATTTGACCTTGCCGCCCCCACCCCGGCACCGACCCCACTCCCCCCGCTGTTACCTCTGTCCCCATTGTAGGAGAGCCTTCTGCATCGCTGTGTAGGGAGGCATGAAAATAAACCACCGGCTCCAGTGCCACACTCCCTCCTGGCAGATCTGTTTCTCTCTTCTTAACTGTTTCCAAGTGCCTGGCTGTTTTATAATCCCCACTGAGCATTCCCTTAACTCCTTCCTCACTGAGTCTGTCCACTCTCCCTTGCCTGCTCTCTCTTAAAAGGCAGAAAAAGCCAAGGCGAGGCAGAGGATACAGAAGGAGAAGGAGGGGGCCTGAATCAAAGGAGGAACAACTGCATCAAACTGTACGTACAACAGAACCAGCATATTAGTCATTTCCCCAGCCTTCTCTTACGCAGACGACTCTTCTATTAAGATACTTCTTTCCCCCCAAATGGACATTTGTGTACCCTAGAAGCTCACTTCTTTGCTAATCTCCTCCCACTTTTTCATATGGTGAGGTCATACACTTCTGCTGGTAGCACAATTTTGAATCACACGGCAGCTTGCCCTTTGAGGTCTGAGCCGAAATCGCTTTCTTAGATCACAAGTAAATATGAGTTAATGGCTTCAGGCCCAGTGTCACCACCACCCCATTTATATATATTGCAAAATCTGAGAGGAATTGAGTGCAGGTATCACTTCCCAGTGGACAGGACCTTGCAGTCACTGGGGGGACTGCGAGTGGGTGGCATGGAAGAGCTCGGGCAGAAGGAGATGTTTCTGAGACGTGGGACTTTGCAATTGCCCTGCAGTGAACTGGTGAGAGCCACACAAACTATCACTGCTAAAGGCTGTGCATCACACGTGCGCGTCCATGCATGTCAGCGAGTGTCGGCAGCAAGGAGGGATCTACTCAGCCCGAGACATTTTAGGAGACCCATGGGTCAGGGCTACACCAGGATAACCACAACGTCCTGCAGGTCGCTGTGTGCTGAGCTGTGCCGGCAGCATGGTGTGGGGCGGGACAAGTACAGCAACCCAGCAGCTTTGGATTTCATAACTCCGTGACATGCGAAGCAACATCACGGAGCACGCCGGTGCGTACGCTGCTCCTGTGAGAGGATGAATAAAGAACACGGGGGGAAAAAGTGATGGGAACGTGACACCTGCAGCTGGCTGGTCTCACCTCAAAAGCCTACAGGTGCTTCTTGCAGCTTCTTGACGTTATTCCTGACAGCTTACACTCAAAAGTTTGCCAAGGTATCTTTTCCCCTGACAAAATGAGCTATTCTGTCACACAAGGCTGGGCCGCAGGGCTTTTAAAAATGGTTCTGCTGATGTTCAAAGGGAGCAGCTTGCTGTGCAGAGAAGTGGTAGAGTTAACAGGAGTAGAATCGGCACAAGCTCCTACCCTGCCATCTGCCTTCAGCTCAGCCAGGTCTTTTGCTGAACAGCCAACACGGGCTGGGGCCACTGGAGTGAGCAGCAACTCAATGACATGAAAGACTGCCTGGGTTAGTTGATTAAGAATAAGATTAAGAGCGCAGGAATCCTGTATAGCACTGGTACTGACTCAGTCTGGGGATTTCATGGGGATATTTAAGCCCAGTTTTCGAAAGAAGTCTTTTATTTTGCGCAGGGGGATGTTCGTGTGCCAGCTTAAACCAGCCCCATGAACTGATGATCCCAGAAACAGGGGTCACCTCTGAAATTGCTACACTTTCTTCTTTGGTTGCCCTCTGTAGAAAGTAGGGATAAATAATACTTAACTACCTCACTCCCCTGTAATGTTTAACTCCTTCACATTTGTAAAGCTCTGCAGGAAACACAGGAAAGCCCACTGGAATGGACAGGGATGCCTCTCACAGCCACAGCTTGCAGATAGATCCCTTTATTGCCCTGTGGACTTCTTTTAAGTGCTGGCCACTGCCAGCAGACCCCGGCAGAGGCTGCTCGGCTCAGCTCCTGCACATCCAGATTGACAGCTGCCTCAAGAGCCTGCCGCCTTCTTTTTTTCTTTTTCTTTTTTTTAATAATAGAAAAGCCACTTAAGGCCTGCGGATAACCTCAAAGTACCAAATTGCTGACCCGCCATCAAACTCTGAGCCTGCCAGTGCAACCATGAAGAGCAGGGCTAAGTCCCCTTTAGAGAGGGTGGGTGCCGAATGGCTTTGTAGACCCATAACACAATGCTGAGGTCCCCTCCGTCGTCATATCATTTGGTAGTGATATGCTACAGCAATTTAAACAACCGTGGTGGCTGGTCTCCAAACCCAGACATGGACAGGCAGAGGGAGCAGCGGAGGGGTGCTGGTCTGGAAGGGAGCCTGGGAAGCTGGGATGACTGAGGGCACAACCTGCCTGCTCCGAAAGCAAAAGGCACAGAGGGGCCCCTCCTTCCGCAAACAGAGGAAGGGAAAAAGACAGAGGAGCAAAAAGCCTGGACTTAATAATGAAATAATGAAAAACAATAGCTCATCATTTATTTTCATATCCCCTTGCTAATGCTGGAATAATGCTAACAGTGGAATTCTTATGGCATGCATGTCATGCCTGCAAATACCAAGTGAATTACTTCTCAGCTAGGCTACGGGCTATGGCACTAAGCAGCACATTCGTTACAAGCGATTGGATGATGAACAACAGTTCCCAAATTCCTCCTTCACAATGCTACTTGCATTAGTTGTAATTTAATGAGAGAGAGAGAGGGAGAGAGAGAAAGTTTTGGCTCAAACCACCGAAATAATACTGCCTGCCACTGCTTCCCACTGGGTCTTGTATTAACTCACACCACCACCACCTCCACGTCCTCCTCCTCTACCTCCTACCTTTTCACACCTATCCTCAGGCGCTAAAAGTGGTGTCATTAAACCCATCAGCACGGCAAGAGAGCATGGCAGGAAGTCCCCAAGCACATGCATTCCTTCTGGCTGAGAGGCAGGAGAGGACACAAACCTCTCCCTTGCCTCTGCTGACAGTAACGGGAGGGCTGCAAGGGGGTTTCTCCAGCAGGCAGTCTCTGCGTGGACAAGCCTCCAACTCTTCTTTGGTTTATTCCTTCTAGAGAGCTGGTACAAGTGAAAGACACTGAATTGGCAACTCTGGAAGCAGAGCCCCCAGCTCACATAGCATGAGTAGTGTCGGTGCTGAGCGCCCACCATGTGCCCCTGCCAGCGTGTTCCTCCTGCCTCCCAATGGAGCCACAGTGGGGTAGCTCAGTTCCTGTCTTGCAGGGTGTCTTAGCCTGTTTGTTGCTCTTTGTCAAGATTTTGAGATCTGGTAAGCAGCCAGTAAATGTAAACAATACCTTTGCTATGGGTAAGGCCTTCAATGGTATAAGTGTGCCATCACTGCTGACCTTCAGCAAACCTGGGAATCACTGCCACGGCTGCCTCCTTAGGAGCTCTTGGGTACCTTCCACATCTTCAAGGCAGAAACCAAGTCTTTCTTTGCTCCACGGACTCTGCTGCAAAAGGGATGGCCCGTCTGGAGAGGCAGGAACATCTTGCAGGGTTCTGCCCTGGAAGGAGCCTAGCTGGCTAGCACTGCCTCCCACGCCTGTGGCAACCTGGCCACAAAGCCCGTCCCCCTCCACAGGACAGGACATTTATCCAGCGGATGACCCTACATGTAAAGTTCACGCCTGCAACATGACCCAATGTGTGGGGTCTCATATGTTGGGCCAGAAGAAAGCCGAAAGGTCTGATCTGCGCAGCAGACCTACAAGTAAAAGGCTGCAAATATCATTACTGCTCTCCTGGCGTCTCCAGTCTTTTCACTGTTCCCCTCTGACAGTGTGTAAATGACAAACATCCAAGGATTCCTATCCTGTGGAGCATCCAGAAACCTCCTTATCCTCTCAGTGCCAAATGTAATTAAAAAGCCCCCCACACCCAGCCACATTTTGTGGTGTTTTGAAAAAACTAATCCAAACTAAATTTACATGTTTCTGAAACAAAGGTATAGGCAAGGGAAGGCAAAATGCCCCTAGGATTGGAACCAAATGTATCTGTGCAAATGAGACCTAGGATTTACAGTCACCTTCCAGCCTCCAGCATGTGCTACAATCTTAGCTTTGGCTTAAAACCCATCTGTTTTCTTGTAAAGGTTGACAAAAAGCAGTGATCCTTTCTCCAGTGTACTGGCCCAAGTCCCACAGACCTGACTGGGGGAGGAAGGTGGGCAGGATGCCACAGGATGCTCCCAGGGACATCCGCAGACACAGGTCTGTGTGGGCACATCAGTGCCCCAAGGGGCACCAGATGAAAGGGGTCCTTGTGCAGAGAGAAGCGTGGGGAGGAGGGGACACAGGCACAGATGTCCCCCACAGTGACTATGTGGCCCTTAGAAGCCTGGCATGGGGATGGTGCTACCTGCTACCAGCTGCAAGCTGAGCCTTCAAAGCAGTGACCAGGCT
The DNA here is from genome assembly GCF_000695765.1 of Mesitornis unicolor. Lineage (NCBI taxonomy): Eukaryota > Metazoa > Chordata > Aves > Mesitornithiformes > Mesitornithidae > Mesitornis > Mesitornis unicolor. Next base: position 17,225 of record NW_010156133.1, read on the forward strand.
GGGGAGATGGAGAGTGGTTATCAGAGGCAGAACTATAGGGATGAACATGTGTAACCAGATGTACAGAGACCAGCTGGGCTGCAGGCAGAACAGGTCCGTTACTGCAACAACTTCTTTGGGCGTTCAGTGAAAACCACAGAGGTCAGAACTGCCAGGCACGATTAATCACATTTACATTACCTGACCAAATCCAACACTTCTGCTGGGACCAAAAAGTTTGGCTGGAGGTTCCCGGCCCTGTTGGGAAGGCAGAGGCTGTCCTGCCCCTCAGTTCCCCTCCTGGCAGGCTGTCACGGCTCAGGAAGGGTGAAACTCAGTCACAGCTCTCAGTGCAGCACTTCAGTTCCCTTTAAGCATTCAAATTAGGGTTTACACAGGGCTTAAGCGCAGCCCATCTCAGCACAGGGTTGGGTTTCACAGCTCTCGTGTGCTGCTGGGTTTCCACCTCCAACCAAAAAGAGGACATGTACCCTGCAGGTTGGCTGGCAGGCAGCCCATTTGGACACTCCGAGCAGGTGATGAGGAGTGCCTGCCTCCCGCATCCCTCCCCGTGTTCCCAGTAGGCAAGGCTGGAGGACAGGGATCACCAGGAGAGGCTCCTGCTTCCCTTGCCCTGTTTAGCCAAATAACTCCCTATATGTGCCTGTTCAGCAAGCATTTCACGGCAACCACAGAGTGCTTTACCCACATGACTCTGCCTGCGCTTTTCCTCCCCCACACACCCGCTGGACCCCAAGGCTCATCCTGAGCCCCAGAGGCTGTGCTGGGGAGAGGGTGGCAGAGAGGAAGAGGCTGGTGGGGACAGGAGACAGGACACAAAATACGGAAGGAGAGTAAAAGCCCCATCCCTTCCACCAGCCCTACAGTGACAGAGGGCAAGATGGACAGGAGTACCAACCACAGTGAAATCCAGATGAGAAACTTCGGCCTGCAACTTGCTCCAATGATGCCAAGTGACAAAAGCACATTTCCTAGCATCTGTATTAATGCACCTGGTATCAAAAGCATTGAGCATCCCCAACTGAAACCCTGCCCTACCCTGCCATTCACTCACATCCCATCTTCTTCTTCGCTCGCACATTATTTTCTACAGGCAGCTGCTTTTTTGGCAGGAGTCTCAGTGTCTGTTTGCAACAGGGCACGGCAAGGGAAAGCAGACATCTCCTTGTAAAGCATCCTCTTCCTGAAACCCCTTCAACCCTTCCTGGCTGAGAGGAAATGCAGGGATTGATAATGACTCAAGTGTTCCTCTGGGAAACAGCAATGATTTTGGAGGAACAAGAAATAACTTTCAAGCCAAGCCCACTCCTAAGGAGGGAAATTCCACAGTCTGTGGCTCGAGTTTGCAGTTGAACAAGAACAAAACCAGAGCTCAGGCGTCTACTCGCAGGGATGCTGAAATAGATACAGCTACTTTACTGAGGTGGTCTCACCTACATTAGATACATTGTGAGTGGTGTGGTAAACACATCTAAATGAATACAGATTCTCCAGGAGATACTGTGTTTGCATACAGGTGCCAGCTACACCACAGGACCTGGTCAAGACTGGAATAATTGAGGATACAGCAGGACAGACCTGAAACACAGTAGCAGAGCTGCAGAGATACCAAATAACTGCTCCAGTAGGGCCACCACAACCTGGCGCTGGGAGAGATGTGAAAAAGATGCCACCCATGCAGCTGTTTTGGGTCAGGATGGAGATGAGCTGGTGGATGTAGATTACAGATTTGACTCCCAGTCAAAATGTCTTGGATGATATTTTTATCAAGCTCGGATTTCTAGTTACCCTTTTGTTCAGCCTGAAAAGAGTCACACTGCTTCAAAAATCACTCCCTGCCTTTTACAGGCAGAGTGGCAGTGTCCCCTTCTGAACACACTGTGATTTACAGCCTTCCACACTCACGCTGGCAACATAACCCCTTACGCAGAGACTGCAGACAGCGCTCCTGCCAACGCATACACTGTCACAGCATCGCTCCACATAAACACCCTGCATTCACCTTGTTTATATTTCCTCTTGTACAGGCTGCGACAGCTCACACACACACAGAAAGCCTAATTTATATTTATAATAAATCTCCTTTCTTCCTTTCCTGCAGTGGAAAAGAGCCCTGGTACAAACGCAATTTGCTGAGAGAGTGGTGTAATAGCTCTAAGAAGAATCAGGCCCACGTTGCCTTCTGTAGGCAAAGGGGATGAAGCCACAAGCAAGCACATGCCTGCAGACATAGAAGGAGTCCCTCATATACATATATACACACACACACTCTTCCACCTGTATTCTCACACACACAGCTCAATAACAGCATCTACCATCCCTTCTGACTCGCATGTGCTTTCAGGCATTTGGAAGCTGCACTTTCATTACCCAAGTGCTCACAGCCTCAGACAAGTGATGAGAAAAGGACACTGCAAGAGATGTACTGTCACCATCAATGGGATATGCTCATCGTGTCTGGGTTTCACATGTCCTTGTCAGGTGGTGCAGCTATTTTAAAATGGAGTTTGCAACATGTTTTTTATTCCCACTTGCTAAATACATACATACTTTGATGCTGAGAGAACACAGAGCGGGAGTTTGAGGGGAAGGTTCCTGGCAGAGTCAGTGATAGTGCTAGAAGAGATGAAAGAATTTATAATTGTACTCATGACTAAATGTGATCCCCATTTACTTTGTAGGCACATGCCTTGGGGAAGTTATGAGGTCCTGGGTTTCTCCATAGTGTCCACAAACTGGCTGTAGCCAAGAGTTGTCCTTTTGTATTGATCTGGCTTCAGAGAAAAGGTTGTGATCTCTCTTCCCTTCTCAAAGGACCTCATTTCAGCTTCCCTTGCCCCCATCACCCAAGGCCTGACTATGGAAGCACATTCCCTGCAGGACAACACCATCAGCTGGCTAGCAGGCCATGCTGGCGCTGTGCAGAAGCACATCCAACCAGTCCTCCATGGTCTGTACTGGGTCCCAATAAGCTTCCGTGAAGATCACCAAACTCTTAATTCCTGTGGAGGTGTTCTGTGCTCACATGTTTTCTGAGCAACTTTAACTCCCGATGGCATTGCAGAGTTTGTGTGACTCGTGTGCTCCCTCCTACCTGCCAACTTCTCCCCATCCTCGTGACGCTAAGCTAGACCAAAAACTCTTTGCTCAAGATGGCCATCAAGCCTTGCCAGCAGCCTGTCTGGATGCCAGAGAGCCTCTGAGCCTTGGGAGCTTCAGGCTGGGCATAACCAAATCCCAGCACTGCTCTGCTGCTGACCCAGGGCTTATCCTGCAGCATGTCACCAAATTCCCGTAATGTGGAAAGCGCCTCATTATGTGCTCCCCTCCCCTGTCGCATGGCTAAAGCTAGCTGACCCCTTCACTATTAATGCTCTGCTCAGATCCCTTCCCTGCACTTCCTCCTAGAGTGCCTGAGCGTGGGATCAAAACTGTTCGTCGATGTTAAGGTGCTCAGGAGCACCACCAGAGATTTGCAATATTAGAGATGACCTTACTCCTACACTAAAGACCAGCAATGACCATTCAACTCCTCAGATATTTTGCCACAAGATGAAGATTAAAGATTGCACACACACACACACACACACACAGAGTTATGAGGATATATAAGAGGATTTTCTTGGAATTCCTTCTCCAGCTTCTGAAGTCAATCATTTAAATAGGAAAGTAGCATTGATGGCCAGAAATTAACAGTAGTTAGAGACAAAACAGAGACCTGCTGAAAATCCTTGCCAAACTATATGGAATTTGTCAACACTAAATGCTGCCTAGGAGAAAACAAAACCCCATGCATTTTAGCTGGATGTTCCTCACCTCTAGCCTCATGTGTTAGGCAAACATATAGCCTTCCTACCAATGTAAACATGGAGCAACAGAGATACTTGTCCTTCTGCTGCTGTCAGCTCCTATTGGGAGTGATGCCCTGAAGCCATGGAAGAACCACGCAGTCAGTCACAAACCAGGCTCCTGACCCACTACCAGCACAGCTTTTCCAGAAACACCTCTGTGAAAAGCCAGCACTGGGGTGAGGCTCAGACCACTTCCACCACGACCACTCTCTGGGCAGGCTGGAGCATCGTCTAGAGATCATACTTCTGTTGAGAGCCTTCTTTTGGGAATTTCTCCCTCTTCTCCCCATGCCAGCTCTGGCTGATTTGAGCACCTGTCGCATCCTCTCGCAAATAAAGGCTGCGAGCTCTGTGGGGCAATGCCATGCCACATTCGTCCATCTTCTGGAAAATCTGCAGCACAGGGATCCTTAACTTGAGATCCCAGCTGCTAGGAGGTACAAATAATTCATAATTAAAATAAAAGTGAAGCCGCACTAGGGGATTGCTGTGCCTCCAAGTTTTTTTCCAGACTAGATTACCCTCAGGAGACACAGGAGAGCTACCACTGAGATAAAAAAATAAATCTCAGCCTACTAGGTTTACACAGAGACCATCAAAAATATGCGTCTGTATTGTTCTGACCTCCAGATCTTTTTTTCCCTTTGCTTTTTCCTAACCTTTAAAAGGCATGTAAGATAAACAGAGGAGAAACTAGGCAGACAACATCCTCGGAAGAGATGTAGGAATATAATCAAGCCCTCAGACACACGCACACAAACACCATAATTTATCTCTTCCTCCTCCTGTTTGATATTATCCCCTGTTCTAGTATCATAATCTGTTGCTATGGAAACAGCTATGATGTCACTACGAGAGGTTTATGGATGCCTTGAACAGGAAGGAAAGGTACATGATGATGGGAGAGGAAAAAAAAACCCACCTACAAACAGCTGCTGAGCAGGAGACGTTCCAGGGACAGCAAGTGTTAACAGGGAAAAGATAAATACATCAACGGTGCTGGTGCTGCTGCAGACAAGAGCAGAATATAAACTGTGTTTTAAAAATAAAGAACGCTTATAAATTTTGCCTACAAGTAAAAATATTCTGGGAAAGCTAAAGGAGCTTCCTGAAAAACCAAACTTTCTCTGAAATGTTCTGCAAGTTTTCAGGGACTGGATGTTTTCTGAGCCTTGCTGCAAGAGTCCATGTCTCCATCAGCCCACTCCATCGTCTGCTGTAACATTCCCTCCAGAAGTGTTAGCGTAACACCCCACCAATGCAGCTAATAGTTAGGGAGCTTGCTTGGCTACCTGCCATCCTGTGTGCCTTTACGATCTGTAACTAGGAGAAAAAAAAAGTCGTGTCTTCAAGCAAAAATAAACAGAGACGCACTGAATCCACTGGATCACATCCAGTAGCAAATAAACACCCTGACTCCAAACTATAAGCAAAAAAAGAGCTTTCCTTGCTCTCTTCACCCAAGAGAAAAACCATAATCTTACGGACTCACTGCCAAACATACTGACACACCTGACCTGCTACTAGAGAGGAATAGTTCGCTGAGCCCCATAGGCTCAAAACGCGCCCAGCGTTCAGGCTGCACGCATCTGTGTGCAGCATCATGCACGTGCAGCTCTCACCCATGAGCTCAGGTGCTGGTGACTGTCCCTCCATGCTCGGTCACCTGTACTGATGGTGAGAGCAGGGCAGACATGGCGACAGAGGGTGGGACAGTCACACATGCCCTTAAAGACGCAACGTGTAGGCTGTGGGAAAATCCAGCGTGCAGGGCTTGCCAGGGAGGAGAGGGAGGATGATAGATCAAATTCGTCCTGCATAGCTGCCCTCATCATGGGAAGGGCAATGGGAGCGAGGGAGGAAAACACAAGGATCTTAGATCAGTGAAAAGTGCTGGTGTTTTGGCTGATCACTGCCCCACCAGAACTTCCTGAGCATGGAGAACAGGATTAGAGATCTTAGGGGAATGCTATAGCATCAGTTTTGCCTCCAGTCTCAGCTTCAGTCAGGGAATCCCTACATAGATTTTCCTACACGCATATGAGCATAAGGATACAGGTGGTATCTCCCATCCTTGCCCATCTTCCCTTCCAAAGATGTTAGAGACAACTGTAGGAAGAGACTGAAGTCAGTAAGGGCAGCTGCAAAACCAGTCCAAGCTGGGATCTTCAGCAATTCACCAAACTTTCTGCTCCTGCCAGCTTTGGCTGCGACAGCCTCAGGCCCTCTACTTCTCAGGGATCACCTCCCTCTCTCCTGCTACAGTCACCTGTCTTCACCTTCCTTCCCCACCTGTCTCTCCCATCCTCTTCTCTCTTGTTCCTGACCTATTTCCTTATTTTTTCTCAACCTCCAGCCTGCTCTTCCCTGCCCCAAAAGAACCCGTCGAAAAACGTTTGAGGAAACGCACACAGAATCACAGAACGTTAGGGATTGGAAGGGACCTCAGAAGATCATCTAGTCCACATTGTGATTTCCTCTCCCCACAGAGCCCAGCAGGTTTGTATTATCCACCCTCCTGTGTCTTCATCTACATAAAATGCAAATCCTTCAGGGTGGGAACAATCTACCCCTTCATGTCAATGTCATGCCTAGTGCAGTACGGTCCTGCTTTTGTTTGGCACCGGCACTACTATAGCAAATACAACTGTTAGGAATACTTCAAAAGCACCAAAGGAGAGTAAAAGAATAGGAGGTGTGAAAACAATGCCAAGTGTTTTGTGGGGTTTTTTTCAGTTTCTTTTATATTTGGAGGGTAAGGTTCTGTGCCTGTTTTTTATGAAACCATTTCTTCTGTGCTTTCTATTTGAGACTGCAGAATGGAAAACAAAGCTGATCTTGGTGAAGAAACAGAGATTATGCTTTTTTAAATTGGCAGGTGACGCCAAGCAGGAAGGGACTGCAAAGTCAGGAGAATCAGATTAGAATTCAAAACAATCCCGACAAATTGAAAGGTGCAGGATGAAATCCAAACAGGACCAATGCAAAAATCATACGCTTGGGTAGGAAAGTCTAGCTGCCCACATACAGGACAGAAAACGGCTCACAGGGCATCAGACCTTTTGGACAGGATCTGGGAGCCACAGTGCATCACAAGCTACACAGGTGAACGATGTCATGGTGCAAAAGTTAAACCAAACAGCAGCACTGCCTGTAAGAGACGTGAAGGAACGCTTCTGGTCTGCTTGGCCAGCACAGGACCCCAGGTAAAGCGCTGTGCTCTAGCAGTGCCATTCCAGAGAGAAGTGGGCCAGCTGAAAGGAACACAGAGAAGCAGGAGAGTGGTTGGAGATGCAGAAAACAAGACCCATCAGAAAGCTGAAGGGTAGTGTTTGAGGTAGGATCTAGCCTAAAGAGCACAAAGCCAAAGAGAGACATGACAAAGAAGAAGGAATAGTTTTTTCATATCTACTGTCGACAGGACCAGGAATCACAGCAAGCAAAGCAGAGCAGAGTTACAGAGGAGGTAAAATCTTTTAAATTATAAAGATATTTAAAAGCAGCAATGACAGCCTGGGCAGGTTATGAACCCTCTGTATGTGGGGAATACACTGGACAAGTATGTTAGGGAACATGCTGGACAAGCACACATTTGGTATAGTACATTCTGCTTTTAAAAACTTCCTGAAGTTTTTCCTATGCCCACTTCCTATGATTTCAATGATTCTGGTGAGAGCTAAGTTTCTTCAGAACTTCAGCATAGCCCACAGACCAAGACAAACCTGCCAACGTTCAGAACAAAAGGAGACGTTAGCCTGCAGGGCACCGCTGTGTAACAACATTGTTGCAGGTCTTGCTAATGCCTTTAAGGATAAAAGGTTGTAACAAGCAGGGATGGCAGCTGCCCTTCCGAGTTTCCCAAGTATCTCTGGCAAATACCACTGCCTTGCAGGGTGACCTTTCCTGCTTTTCAGGGTAGGAGCTGTAAGTGATTGCTCTCAGCTCATCCTTCCAGAGGCAGATGTCAGCACAGGCACTGGAAAGTGTGCAGGACGGAGATCGAGGTGTGAATAAAGAACAAGCTTCAGCTTCTCCACGCAAATATCCCATTCAGTGTGAAATGCTGAAGAAAACCAAGGGACCAAACTGTGCCATCCTTCACCCAGCATAAAACTCCCTCTCCCTCCAGAATGCCACGCAAACAGGTTAATACTCACTGCACAGAGACAACACTCTCCCCCGTCATGTGGCTCTCAGATTTCAGTGGCACTGTTGCTGATTTACACTATGATTCCCAAAATCAGAATCAAGCCTAGGAGGAGCTTGAGGGGCTCACATCTCAAGGACACTTGCCTCCCACTGGCTATTTTGTACCCCCTTTGTGAATAAGTGAAAGACCCTGTTCCTCCGCATCATTCTGTTAGGGGCTTGATCAGACCGCCACTCTTTATACAGCACCTTGACCATACACAGCACTGTATACACAGCTTATTATTACTGCCATTCAACAAATAAATCCTAATGGCATGGCTTTTTAGACTCTGGACTCTCCACAGTGTTTCGCAATGTGGCAGTGCCCTTGCCAGCCTATGGAGACGGGCTGCTCCTCCGCTCACCTGCATGGGGAAGCCTTAGAAGAATGATTTCTACCATAGAAATTACACAACTCAGAAGGCTACCTGAATTCGGCAGTGATCCCAAAATACACACGCTTGTGCTTTCCAGGGAAAGGACCTCAGTTGCTGCTGTGGCCAAATGAAGGAGGAATCAGGTGTGCTCTCTGTGCTGTAAATGGGTGGAAGCGGTAAAGTGCCTCTACTCGTCCCCCATGACAAACAGACAAATTGCTAAACACCATATCTGCAGTAAAATTATCACCTGGGTTTATTTTTAAAACAAAAGCTGAACTCTGTACTGCTATGGGGAATAGTTTCAAAAGGGGCCTCCTGTTAAACACCTAGGTCCACAGCAGGGTATGTAAATAGCTGAAGAAACCACCTTTTCTCTAAACAGCATTTAATTCTCACTTCTTATTAGCCACTAGTTAACCTTCCAAAAGCAAGAAAAAGCCCTATAAGTAATATTTCACATTCAGATTTCCTAGTAAGGGTGATGAAACAACCTCATTTTTATAAATGGACTGATTAAGCTATAGAGGCCATGAGTCAGAAAGGTACTTCAGTGTGTGGCCAGCTTTAAAGACATAAACAATTCTAATGAAGTCAGCAGCACTGCCTGTGAGCTTAAATTTAGGCACAGACCTTAAAATACCTTCTTAAATTGGGATCAGAGAGGAAAAGGGTGGAACTTTCAAATATATCCAGTCTCAGCCTACCTGTCCTCTACGGACAGAGAGATGGGGACTCTATAACAGCTCTCAGCCCACCATTGAATGCCTTTGCAAAGGCCCCTTCTCAGGAGGCTTGCACACAGGTACACACCATCCCAGTTGTCTCAATACCTGCACCTAAGTGGCCTAATCTGCCTCATACTGGTGTCTCTCAGCCCGGTCCCAGCAGAAGGTGGCTGAACTTGCCCTTGACCTCACCATCTGGCAGGACTGCTCTAACACCATCACCTGGGATCCACTTGGTGAGGCCCGCAGTCAGGACAGGGATTTACCTTCACACCCGGGTCACCAACCCTTCCACGATTTGACTTCCCAGAGCATTTCCCCAACTGAATATCCACATACTTTCACATGTCATTTCTGCGTTGTAGCCAAGACTGAGGCTTATTCATTTAGCCACCTGAGTACAATATCTGCTTCCAAATAAATGGTCTAACTTCCAGGGGTTGACAGGAGTTCAAAACCCTCATAAGCATCAGAGGTCTCTGAGCTGTCCCCCATCCGTAGAAGACCTACACTGATCAGGGTGCACAGCCAGCTTTGCAGTCTGGATGAAACCAGATTCAGTAGTTTCAAAGCACGATGTGAAAGTAAGCGGTAAATAACAACCACTGGGTAAATGGGGAAACCGAGGCACAGGAAAATGAAAATTACTCCATTTTCCAGGCCAGCTGAGGTGTCCAGCTGAAGCCAAGAGGGTTTTCCCCACCTGTTACAGCCTTACAGAGGAACACACTGCATGGAGTCCAAGGGCTGTGGTTAGTAACTGTGCTTGCCTCTTTGCCCAGGCACGTTGTTTGTCTGCTCGCCCTGGTCCCGGTAGTGCTCTTTCTGCTTCTGAAAATAAACCAGCATTTTTCACCCATTCTATCTCAAACCCATTTAATCGTTAGACGTGGCAGCATGGTAAGAACAATAATTAAAACTGGTGGGGGCTTCCTGTTATCCTGGCTATGGCCATATCCTGAGCTAATAAAAACTTATGCTTTTGGTCCCAGCATTGACTTTGCTTAGGTTCTGGTTATTAATTCATAAACAGGAAGCATCTCCAAGTTATCATCTCCCTGCATGAACTTTGAGGTAAAGACCTTTACTCTGTCTCACTGGTGCCGCCTCCCCGATGAGCAAGTTTTGTGTGTTCTAATGAGATTTGAGGATGCACTTAAAACCCAGCAGGGCTGGCCTGTGCCTGGTGCTAAACAGGATCTGATCCACGATGCGTCCCGGATCAGAGTTTCAGGCTTCCCAGCCCCTCTCGTGACAAGGACGGTGTGCAGGCAGGTCCCTGCCTGCACCGAGCTCCAGCAGCAGCACCGGTGGTGGCGAGGTGCAATTTACAAATATTACCCAGATTAATTCCATAAGCCGCCCACACAGAAAACTACCGACGCGGCTGCTAAAAATACACCGCGAGTTGCAACAAAGTTGTCAGGAACAAGTAAGAAGCAAAGCAAAGAGGGATAAAACCAAAACAGACATAATCACTGTTTAGAAAATAAAGGTTAAAGAATATAAACACCTCTTTTTACCCCATTCTGAAGGATGCTAGGTACCAGGCACCCAGGAAATTGCTGGAGGCACCTGCCCAGCACAGAAAGCTGCCCACAGCCTGTGCACAGGTGAAGTCTAGCAGCAAGCCCTCTTAAAATCGGGATTCCCCTGGTCCACAGAGCCTGGCCCCATGCTCTACACAGGAGGAAACGTCACGGGACGAGTGCACTGATGATGAATTTGCACAGCAAGGGCAACATTGCCTAGAGTCCAAAGAACCAAATCCTCGCCTGCCTCAAGTCAATTCTCCTCCTCTGAAACCCATACAGATGCTTCCGAGGAAGCCGCATCTCCAGTGCCCAGCGGGACAGTGGCCATCAGTCTGCCCCAATACTGGAGCAGAGGTTGTGTGGGACTACACTTGGTGAGGCCCGCTTTGAAGCCCAACACATTTCCTTGTGTGGCTCATAACCGAAACTAAAATCCAGGTCAAACATTGCATGGTGGTGTTACTTCTGTTTTATTTCACCTGGTAAGTTTTTATGTCCTTCATTTTACTGCTCAGCTCTGCAACACCTGGAAAAAAACGAATGAGAAAAACCCAGCAGAGGAGAAGATGACAGGAAAAACTATGAATTCCTTAAAACAAATGGGAAAATTCTCTTTGCAGTGTGTGGGGGGCAGGATTTCATACCAGATATTCACTTATTTATCATGCCTCGCCTATTAAAATCAGGTGAGGCACCATTCTGCTTCCCAGAACCAGTATTTAAGCCAGCTTTTCAACACAGGCACACACTGCCCTCACCTCCACGTTGAGAATCATGGGTGACTTTGTGCATGTGCTCTATGTTATCACTCACTTAAATTTCTACTGGAACCATTTCATAATGCCTCTGAGGTGTCACATTTCCTCCTGGGGTGCCTTTTCTGTAAAAGAGCCTATGTTCAGAAATCCATGGGGTGGAGATATGGTTTCACCTACTCTTGCCTGCCTTGCGGTGGTGGCAGTGGGCATGCATGTGTGCCCCCCAAGGTGGCTTCTGCTGCTCCACCAAGGGCAGGGGAAGAGAAGCGGCTGCCCACAGCCACAGCGCTGATCCAAGCCCTCAGTACCTCCACTCGCCTCAGTGGCCTGACTGTACCCGATGCTTCAGAGGAGGGCTACAGACCAGGCGTGCTGTTGAGCTGCTTGCCAGGTTAAACCATGACGTCTGGTTATGCATGTAATGCGAGGTTCATAAGGGAGGATGGCAGCCCTTGCCTCCTTCCAAGGAGGAAATTATATCCCCTGCGATAAGTAAGTTTTTATCTATGCACTGCGATATTGCAGGGAATTCTAAGGACCTCTCATGGCAACTAGGAGGCGAAAAACATTCATTAACCCCTCCTCTGCCTCCCTCGAAGCCAGCCAGCAGCAATTTAACCTGCAAACACACTGTAACACAAAACAGATAAAAAAAATCCCTGTCAGCCTTTACGTTATCTACCGGCTCCAGCATTTTGGGATATTCACCGACTCGAAGGCTTGAGGCATGCCGCAGCGCAAGGCCATGGACCCTATGCTATCGGTTGCAGGGGATTTATTTTTACAAAGGGGTGCTTTTCGGGGCATTTTTTTTTCTCTTTTCCAGCCAGGCAGCAGGACGGGTGCTGCTGAAGTTAGGATGCTCCATGGAACCGCAAAACTTCCACTGCACGCTTCGGTGCGGCACCACCGCCTCCTC
>NW_010156134.1:0-5241 GCF_000695765.1 Mesitornis unicolor
AATGGGCAAATTTAGGGGGAAAAGGGGAAAATTTGGGGAGAAAATGGGAAAATTTGGGGGGAAATGAGCAAATTTAGGGGAAAAGTGGCAGATTTTGGGGGAAAAGGGCAATTTTTTGGGGAAAAGAGAAAATTTGGGGGCAAAGTGGGAAAATTTGGGGGGAAAAGGGCAATTTTTTGGGGAAAGGGAAAATTTGGGAGGGAAAGGGGGAAATTTGAGGGAAAAGGGGAAAAAATTTAAAGGGAAAAGGAAAATTTAAGGTGAAAAGTGACAAATTTTGGGGAGAAATGGGCAAATTTGAGGGAAATGGGGAAAACTGGGGAGTAAATGGGGGAAAATTTGGGGGGAAGTGGGAAAATTTGGTGGGAAATGGGCAAATTTAAGGGGAAAGTGGCAAATTTTGGGGGGAAATGGGCAAATTTAGGGGGCAGAGGGTAAATTTGGGGGGAAAAGGGGAAATTTAAGGTGGAAATGGGCAAATTTAGGGCAGAAATGGGCAAATTTAAGAGGAAAAGTGGCAAATTTTGGGGGTAAAGTGGGAAAATTTGGGGGGAAATGGGAAAATTTAGGGAAAAATGGGCAAATTTAGGGGGAAATGGGCAAATTTAGAGAGAAAAGTGACAAATTTTGGGGGGGAAATGGGAAAATCTGGGGAAAAATGGGTAAATTTAAGGGGAAACGAGCAAATTTAGGGGGAAAAAGGGGAAAATTTGGGGAGAAAATGGGTAAATTCAGGGGCAAAGTAGCAAATTTAGAGCTGAAATGAGCAAATTTAGGGGGAAAATGGGCAAATTTTGGGGGGAGATGGGAAAATTCAGGGGCAAATGAGCAAATTTAGGGGGGAAATGGGCAAATTTGGGGGGAAATGGAAAAATTTAGGGGGAAATGGGAACATTTAAGGGGAAAAGTGGCAAATTTTGGGGGGAAAGGGCAAATTTTTTGGGGAAAAAGAAAGTTTGGGGTGAAAATGGGAAAATTTGGGGGGAATGAGCAAATTTAGGGGGGAGATGGGCAAATTTTGGGGGGAAAGTGGGAAAATCTGGCGGGAAATGGGCACATTTTGGGGGAAATGAGCAAATTTAGGGGGGAATGGGCAAATTTAAGGGGAAAAGTGGCAAATTTAGAGTGGAAATGGGCAAATTTTGGGGTAAATGAGCAAATTTTGGGGGAAATGGGCAAATTTTGGGGGAAAATAGAAAAATTTAAGGTGAAAAGTTGCAAATTTTGGGGGGAAAGGGCAATTTTTTGGGGAAAAAGAGAAAATTTGGAAGGAAAGTGGGCAAATTCAGGGGCAAATAAGCAAATTCAGGGGCAAAATGAGCAAATTTAGGGTGGAAATGGGCAAATTTAGGGGGCAAATGGCCAAATTCAGGGGCAAATGAGCAAATTTAGGGGGAAAATGAGCAAATTTAGGGGGGAAATGAGCAAACTTAAGGTGAAAAGTGGCAAATTTAAGGGGAAAAGTGGCAAATTTTGGGGGAAAGTGGGAAAATTTAGGGGGAAATGGGAAAATTTAGGGAGAAATGGGAAAATCTGGGGGAAAACGAGCAAATTTGAGTGCCCTCACCTCCTCGTCTACCTCCTTGGCCGCCCCGGGCAGGGGTTTGTACTCGGGGTCCTCGCAATCCCTCTCGAAATCCACCCTGGAAAAACAACATTGGGGGCAAGGGAGGTCCCCCCAAATTTGGTGACCACCTCCTGGACCCCAAAATCGCCCTCAAATCCCCCAAAATTGGCCCCTTCCCCCCCCCTTTCCTCCGTGGGTGCCTCAGGCCTTGGATAACGAACTCAGCCCAGCCTGCGCTGGTCGGTATTAGCATGGCTGGTCATCATCGGCACCCCCGAAATTTGGGGAGGGGGGACCCCAAAATTGAGATGAGGGGGTTCAACGGTGTAGAAATGGGTCAAATACTGGGGGGGGAGGCAAAAATCGCCGCGAAAAATGGGGTTGGAGGAAGCCAAAATGCCCCAAAATGGGGTTGGGACGTCACAAAATCGAGTTTAGGGTAAAAATGGCCAAAAAAGGGATCAAAATGCACCAAAATGGGGCTTGGAAACCCTAAAATTACCCAAAAAGTGGGTGGAGAACCCTAAAATACCCCAACCCCCCCCCCCAAAAAAGGGTCAGGACACCCCAAAACTCCCCCTTGAAATCAGGCTCCTCAATGAGGGCCTAGGCCTCAAACAAGGCCTGCAGCACCCCAAAAAACACCCCAAAAAGTGACTAAAAGTCCTCAAAAAGGAGCCAAAACCCCTAAAAAAGCCTCAAAAAGTGGCTGGAGCACCCCAAAATACTCCAAAAACCCCCAAAAAAGGGGTCAGGACACCCCAAAAATCCTCCTTGAACTGAGGCTCCTCAAAGTGGGCCTAGGGCTCAAACAGGGCCTGCAGCACCCCAAAAAACCCCCAAAAAAGGGCTAAAACCTCCCCAAACCCCTCAAAAAGTGGCTGGAGAACCCCAAAATACCCCCAAAAAAACCCCAAAAATGGGTCAGGACACCCCAAAAACCCTCCTTGAAATGAGGCTCCTCAACGAGGGCCTAGGCCTCAAACAGGGCCTGCAGCACCCAAAAACCACCCCAAAAAGTGACTAAAAGTCCCCAAAAAGGTGCTAAAACCTCCCAAAACCCCTCAAAAAGTGGCTGGAGAACCCCAAAATACCCCAAAAAACCCCCAAAAATGGGTCAGGACACCCCAAAAATCCCCCTTGAACTGAGGCTCCTCAAACTGGGCCTAGGCCTCAAACAAGGCCTGCACCACCCCAAAAACGCCCCAAAAAGAGACTAAAACCCCCTAAAATCCCCCAAAATGTGGCTGGATGACCCCAAAATTGGACTTGGGCACCCCAAAATACCCCAAAAACTCCCCAAAAAGGGGTCAGGACACCCCAAAAACCCTCCTTGAAATGAGGCTCCTCAATGAGGGCCTAGGCCTCAAACATGGCCTGCAGCACCCCAAAAACACCCCAAAAAGGGGCTAAAACCCCCTCAAAAAGGGCTAAAACCTCCCAAAACTCCTCAAAAAGTGGCTGGAGCACCCCAAAATACCCCAAAACCCCCAAAAAAGGGGTCAGGACACCCCAAAATGAGGCTCCTCAATGAGGGCCTAGGCCTCAAACAAGGCCTGGAGCCCCAAAACCACTCCAAAAAGGGGCTAAAACCCCCCAGAAACCCCCAAAAAAGGGGCCAGGGGACCCAAATAAAGACCCAAAGGACCCCAAATTTTGGCTAGAAGCCCCCCAAAAACTCACCCTTCGCCCACGTCCAAGCGCTGCTCGGCGGCGATGGCCTTGTCGTCGGGGCGGCCGGCCTTCTCCAAGAAGCAGAGCGCGGGGTCGGCCCGCATGGTGTTGTACCTCTCGTACCCTGTGTCCCCCCAAAAAAATTTGGGGGGTCAGACAGTGTCAGGACCCGAAATTGGAAGGATTTGGACCCAAAACTTGGGTCCCCGCTGGACCTACCATGCTTGAAGACCCCGATGAGGAGGGATTTGTCGGCGGCCGCGTCCCACCAGGGCGTGGGGACCTCCTGCTGCTCCACCAAGGGGAACCAGATGTCGATGTCGCTGCGGGGAGGGGGAAATCGGGGTGGTTTGGGGGGGTGGGGAGCCCAAAATTGGGGGAAAGGAGCTCAAAATGGGGTTGGGGAGCCCTAAAATGGGGTTGGGGTGCCCTAAAATGGGGTTGGAAGGGCCCAAAATGGGGTTGGAAGGGCCCTAAAATGGGGTTGGAGGGACCCAAACCTCCCCAAAATGGGGCTGGAGGACCCCAAAAGGGGGCTGGAGGAACCCAAACCTCCCCAAAATGGAGCTGGAGGACCCCAAAAAGGGGCTGGAGGACCCCAAAATGGGGTTGGAGGACCCCAAACCTCCCCAAAATGAGGTTCAAGGACCCAAAAATGGGCCTGGAGGACCCCAAAACGGAGCTGGAGGACCCCAAAATGGGGCTGGAAGACCCCAAAATGGGGTTGGAGGACCCCAAACCTCCCCAAAATGGGGTTCAAGGACCCCAAAACAGAGCTGGAGGACACCAAAATGGAGCTGGAGGACCCCAAAATTGGGTTGGAGGGCCCCAAACCTCCCCAAAATGGGGTTCAAGGACCCCAAAACAGAGCTGGAGGACCCCAAAATGGGGTTGGAGGACCCCAAACCCCCCCAAAATTGGGTTCAAGGACCCAAAAATGGGCCTGGAGGACCCCAAAATTGGGTTGGAGGACCCCAAATCCACCCAAAATCGGGTTGGAGGACCCCAAAATGGGGTTGGAGGAGCCCAAACCTCCCCAAAATGGGATTCAAGGACCCGAAAATGGGCTTGGAGGACCCCAAAATTGGGTTGGAGGAGCCCAAACCTCCCCAAAATGGGGTTCAAGGACCCAAAAATGGGGTTGGAGGACCCCAAAATTGGGTTGGAGGAGCCCAAACCTCCCCAAAATGGGGTTCAAGGACCCAAAAATGGGGTTGGAGGACCCCAAAATTGGGTTGGAGGACCCCAAACCACCACAAAATGAACCTAGAAGACCCCAAATTTGGGCTGGAGGACCCTAAAATGGGTCTGGAGGACCCCAAAAACCGGCCCCGTTGACTCACCTGGCGGCGGCCCCCGCCAACACCTTCTCGGCCTGGTCCCCGATGACCTCCTGGCGCAGGTAATAGAGCATCCGCACCCTGAGGAGCACCCTGGGGGATTGTGGGAAGGGGGAGATCAACCCAGAGGACCTCCAGGACCCAAAAACGACCTCAGAGACCCCAGAATTACCTCAAAATTACCCCATAATTACCTCAGAAACCCCCCAAAACCGCCCAAATCGCCCCCCAAAACCCTGCCAAGATGGATTCCAAGATGGCCTCCAAGAAAACCTCCATGATCTCCAACCAAGGAGACCCCCAAGAGCCCCAAGACCCCAAAACGACCTCAGAGACCCCAGAATTACCTCAAAATTACCCCATAATTACCTCAGAAACCCCCCAAAACCGCCCAAATCGCCCCCCAAAACCCTGCCAAGATGGATTCCAAGATGGCCTCCAAGAAAACCTCCATGATCTCCAACCAAGGAGACCCCCAAGAGCCCCAAGACCCCAAAACGACCTCAAAGACCCCAGAATTACCTCAAAATTACCCCATAATTACCTCAGAAACCCCCCAAAACCGCCCAAATCGCCCCCCAAAACCCTGCCAAGATGGATTCCAAGATGGCCTCCAAGAAAACCTCCACGATCTCCATCCAAGGAGACCCCCAACACCTC
>NW_010156135.1:0-5756 GCF_000695765.1 Mesitornis unicolor
ATATTCAGATAGGACAGACTGGCTTTAGAACATGTTTTGTAGTCAGCCCAGAATTATAACTAAGAGTCCAGGAAAATGCATAAATACCCTCCTGTCTTACATGAGACTGGAGAAGAAACATTAGTAGGGGTGTGTGAAGAATGTTTCTTTGAAAAACTCTTCCCTTTCAATGACCAATATTATGCCATTGTTAAGAGCTAAGTTAAGAATTTTCAGAAATATCAGTGAAATAAGTTATAGAAAGATTCTTTCCTGCAGTTAAAATACATTCTTGCAAACTTTAGTATCATTGATAACATTAGCATTTTTTTAGAGTTCATTGCAGAATAAATGCATTTCACAACTTCAAAACATGAGGAATATAGTAGAATATTGATTTAATTATATTCTAAGATCCTAAATTAATTGGCTTTGCTCTTTCATAAGTGTCGCCTTTTGTATCTGATCTAATTCTCACTGAATCCAAAGCTTAAGTGGTGTCAAAGTTGAATGTGAACTGCATACTATTTGAGATAGATAGGTTTAAGTAACTGTGTAAATTATATGTAGGTAGAAATTAGCCAAAAGACTCCATATAAGGCTTTATACAGTTTTGGCAATCTGTCACAACATACTGGATTCAAGAACTATGGGTATTAGTTCCTTCTTTAAGGGACTATCTGTTCCTAGCACTTAATGTTAAGACTATTATGACTTATGGGTTGACCAATCAGTTGTATTTACTCTCTTCTTCCCTTTTGATCTCTATGGAAAGAGCACAGCATCTTTTGAAGTTTTTCTATTATTTGCATGAGAAGTGTTTTTGCAATGTCTCCAGATAGTTCCATCACTAAACATTTGAAAGCTTGGTTTTGGGAAAAGAAAAATAACCCACATGTGAAAGTGAGTATAAAAGAAGTTAGATTTTCTTCTGAGGTAATGGTAGAGCAAGGAGCATGATGTGTGGGTAAACAGAATAAATAAGGCCTTCAACATAAAATAATACTCCTTTTCAAAGAGGAAAGGAACAGCATATACAGCCAAGTCTTCCAGGAACAGCAGTTTTCAATATGAAAATGGATAATTTTTCCTTTCCATCTTCTCTCATATAGCACTAACTCATCTTGTTACAATCTTGGAAGAGTTATTTTTATTTTATGATTTTTTTTTGCAGCATATGATTTTGGTACAAGCTATAAAAGGATTTTCCAGAGCTATAATTTTAATTACACCTCCTAGACTGTAGACCTTCCTGCTCACCCTATGAATGACAGGTCTCCCTATATTTTTCAGCTGCGAATGGTAGAGATGACAAATAACCTAGCAAATAGATTGAAATGCCAAAGAGTTGGAGATGCTAAGTGGAGACAGGGGAAGCCTAGTAGGTTTTCCCCTGTCAGCTCCTTACAACCCACCTTACATGAGACATAGAAGCTGACTCTGCCTTTGATTTGTGTTTACCTTTAATTTGATGCTTAGCTGTTTACCTTATCTTCTCTCTGCCTTTGTAGCATTTCTCCAGTTTAACTACATGCATACCAGTAAATCAAAGAAGCTTAGGACTGTTCTCCAGTATTGGAGTCGACTGAAGCAGCATGTTCTACATCCATACTATTAACCTCTCTTTCCCTCCAAAACAGAGTAGTCACTTTTCAGACTGCTTATCGTGAACAAGCACTGATGCTGCTGATATCTGAATCATACCCAGAAGTTTTACAAAAGAATAATAGTGAACCAGGGTCAAAACCATTCCATTCCACTGACCATTCTGATAGAGTAACAACACAGATGATCCAGTTCCAGCACCAAGTTACCTGCCATTGCTGAATTTACTTATATAGCTGTAGTCTTTATATACTGTGCCTATTCCAAAATCTACTGCAGCAGGTGGAAACATTGCCATTCACTTCGATTTCTTTTGCTACCCTTCTCCTTCTACTACTGCATTTCCCTCTTCATACAGTAGCATGATGAGAGGGAAATAAAAAAATGTTGTATTATAAATTATCACACTTAACACATTGCTTTTACATTGCACACCCATAAACCAAGCTATCACTTAGTGCCTCTTCACATCTCATCACAGTAGTGGCAAGGAAGTCAAATGACCATGCAGTGTGAGCTAAGGTTTTTTACTCACATCAGTGCTAACCCTATCTCCAATAAGAGCTTCTAGCCAGTATTACAATAAAAATTACAATAATTACAAGTTTAAAGAGTACATCTTCAGTGTGTCTTACTATCTTCTGAGCACTTAAGTTTGTTAGGAAAGTCACAGATGTTATTAATAAAAGAAAGGTACAATGAACAACGAGAGATAAAATTATGTCTGCACCTTACACTGATAACTTCCTCATGTTCCTCATTTCTTATTTTAAGTACATGATCTGCAGAAATGAATTAAATGTAAAAGAGTTAACTATAAATGTGGAGAAGTTTACTCTCTAGAGAGTAGCTGTAAGAATCTCTTTTGGGTTTCCCAGTTATTTTGGAGACTTCCCATTTTGTTTTTCAAATTCAATCAACTAGTCCTCTGTTCATAGAAAATTTCCCTGTTGTCCTAACTTTCAAGGTTTTAATTTTAATTCCTGTTATCCTTCAAAAATTTCTTATATTCTCTGACTGGGAAGGAGAGAAAGAAGAGATGAAATAGAAATCTGTCAAAAATACAGTAAATGCTGGTGTTTTCAAGCACTTCTGAGAAACTGCTGCTAAAGGACAACCCTTTGCTGTATATGGGATTGTACACTCAGCAGCTTGGCATTTTAGAAGCTTCCCCATTCCACCAAATGTGAACAGTAGAGAACTCATATCAGAAATAACTAATAGTATGCAACTATATACAAATATCTTTTTTAATATTGTAATTATTCCTTGAAACAACAGAGAACTTTGTGTCATATTACTACATTCTGGAAAGAAAGTTAATAGCAGTATTTCTTCCTATTCTTTTCTTTCAAGAGTGAACTTTCTTAGTTAACTTCTTTATGATGTCTGTTAAATTTTTCCAGTTGCATCACCAATCCTAAACATACTGATCACAGTTTTGCAATTCACATAAGCCCACAGTCAAGTTTTCCCAAATTTTCTTAATGTAATTCCACTAGAGTATACAAAAGATGAGGAAAAGAGTATACAAAACAGGAGGAAAATAAAGCTTCTGTTTATTTTGCCTTCTATTTTTTAAATGCTATTATTTTTGTAATGTAATTAAGCAGATGTCTTTAAACAAAATGAATAGAATGATTGTTCATGTTCAGGTCCTGAGCTGCATAATAGGTTTGTTAAAACATAGTAATCATTTTATCTTTGGTCTGAGAGTATATTATATATAACCCTAATTTAAATCAAACTGTGTAATTCTTAGAATTTTGTTATATGAGCTAAATATTTTGTGGTTTGAAAGTGCTGTGGTTTTATAAAGACCTAATGACAACTTATCACAGCATGATACACCCTATGGCACAGGAAATCCAAAATGACAGCACTGCACTTGAAGAGCAAGGAGTTAGTAAAACCGTGCTGTATTTATTCCATGGATAAAACGCTACCTAATATTCTGAAATCTCCAGAGTAAGATGAAGTTCTTTCTGAAAACAGTGTTAGCTAGAAGAGTAACCACACACTGAGAAGGAAAGTTTCTGCCTTCTAATCCTTGTTCCCTCACTAATTTGCCTTGAAAAGTGAAGATGTTGGCTAGACTTTTTTATTCCCTCTACTCCCAGCCACTAAAAGAATACTAACAATTCAGAACAATCTATTCAGTATAATCTTTCCCCCATTTTTTTTTCATAGGAAGGTTTCTACCACAGGAATGGTAATTGCAGTAAGAACTGAACACTGACTCCAGAATGTATGGTTCCAAGTGTGACAACAGATAATTCACACGATCATACTTAACACTTCACATTTCTGAAAAGGGGCAGAATAGCATTCCTTGCTTCCCACAGATTCTCTGTGTATTTTTAACTAAGACCATAGATCTAAGGCAGAGAGCACAGTGTCTTCCTACCTAACACAACATTGATATAATTTCACAGAAGTGCAGCAGCAATTGTAAGGATGACAATCTTGACTTTTGGGGAGCATATGGAAAAAAATTCAGGCTTGACTTCCAGCTTGGCCTTAGAGCTGTCTCATCACCATAATGCTGTCTCATGATCTGGACTCTGTTGTCGCTAAGTCTGTACCGCTTGCCTTGCTCTAACATGGGACTGCGTCCTGGTTGCCTGTACTATGTCCCTTGGCTCCTGTCCCTTAAGGAGCAGCTTCAGTGACAGCTTGTTTGACAGATTCCAGAATAAGTTCAACATTTACTTTCAATCTAACAAATTAAAATGTATTATTTTTAAGCTGGATGTGTATTTATGGCAGAACAAAAATTAAATTAGTGAGTAGCACAGTGCATTATTGTGTTTCAGGGGCACATTTCTTTTGTTCTTTTTAAATTTTTAATTTAACTGTTGGCTATAATTATGCATGAAGATTTGAACACAGAAAGGAGTAACATCTGTGACTTGCAGATAAATTCTCTAACATTTTGATATCTCTCAAAGAGGCAGTCATATCAAGATCACCTTAAACTCTCTTCTAGTGACAAAGAAAATTAAATAAGTTCTCTTCCTACAGAGGATATAAATACTGCGGAAGCATCTGAAGATATTTTCGAGCTGCTGAGATATACAAGTATTTCACAACCTTGGAAAAAGTTAATGTTATCTAAACAGCAGTATTACTACAACTGATTAATTTTATCCTTGATATTCCACCAAACTCTAGAGTCATTCTTTCTTCCTATTTCCAGGCAATACTGTTCCACATTATAGAATCCACATGAATACAAACAGCCTACAAATGACTTCTTGGTATGCAGGTCATTATTACTGTATTAGACAACTTTCTAGGTGGGGTAAATTATGTTAGGTGCACATAAGAGTTAGAATCTCTGTTATTCTTTTGTTTCTTTATTATTGCAACATAAACCCAATTGGATGAAGCCAGAGTTCTGGGCAATGCTTATAGTGGGCCAAATCTTATAGTTTGCTAAAAACAGACAAGGGAACTAGTCAGAGCATACTTGACTCAGTCAAGCTCCTCATTCAATGGAATACCATTATGTCCTCCAGGAGGTTTCCTCCAGAATCAGAGACACTGAAATGTCTAAAGCTAGGTGAGGCTGGTCTTACCTGTGTTGTCCCCCAACAGGTACATATGTGGATATTGCATTGCAGTGACATTTACAATAAACGTATAACTTTCTTTCTTGAACTTTTAAAACAGAATTCTTTGAACTGTAGCATGAAATCTAGATTGCTTATAGGTTTGTTTTTATAGAAGACTTATTAAGACTGAGAGAGTGTAAATGTGTAAAGGAAAACCAGATGACCATCAGTATGTTTGATCAGCATGGTTCACATATAAATCATGGCCTGGAGAAGCCATCTTATTTACAAAAGTCCTTTTTCTGGTTTTCTGACTATCACTTGCACACTAAATTCTAATAAAGGAAGTCTTCTCACAGAAGAAAATGAAGAGTACTGGGGCAAGTTCTTGGTGCATGCACCTAATGAATACTAGTTTCCTAAGAGATGTCTTCTAACTTGAAGAAGTCTAACTTGAATTTGTACAGAGCTTTGGCATAATGGACACTGATTAGATTAGTAATCATTCTGAAATTGTAGTTCTTAGTTCTGGATAATAAAAATAATACTGCTGAGACACAGACTGCATAAGTCTTATTTAAAATGCATTGACACAGTCTTCCTCTCTTCTTTCCC
>NW_010156135.1:5787-16537 GCF_000695765.1 Mesitornis unicolor
AATGAGCTTTGGTAGCTATTCAGTGCCTGCCAATCTGATATATGTCTTTAATTGTAATAAGCAAAATAAACTAAAATATATGGGCCTATGATATGGCTAACAAGTAAATATTAAGTAAGCTAATAACTTAAACCACTCTATGTTGACTTTCTGCAAATTTCACACAAGTTCAACTTCTCTGAAAAATAACTGTAAGGAAAATACCTGATTTTTCTACAGAAAAAGAATAGTTAGTATATCAGCAATTGACACTGTTGTTGCAAATGTAAAGACAAAAATGACAGCGGAACTACAAGTATATCCCTTTGAAAAGAGCTTCTGGCCTGCACTAGGCCAGTTTCAATTAAAAAGCATTGAAACCTTCCTTCCTCAGTATTTCCTAGTCAATTTAACAAAACCAAAACCACTCTTTACAGCAAACAAGGACATAAGTATGCATGGAGGAAAGGCTATAATCACATACAATGATTAGCAAGTGGGCTATGTTAAAAGGTGACAGGGCTATGATTGCAAAGAACAATAAAAAACTGCAAAAAGTTATTAATCTAGAAATAAGAAAAACATTAATTTCTCTTAAAATATTGTCTGCAGTCAATGTTGGTTTCTGCTGCTGCAAATAAAGCAGGCAAATTATGATTTTTACTATGCTGCAAACGTATCACATAGCTGAGTACTTGGTCAGTTCCCACATCTGTATCAGTAAGTAAATGTGCGCCAAAATGTTCTCTAGCTTTGAGGTTGACAGGCATGGAACTGTGCAGGTCTGTTAAATTCTCCTACTCTCTGAAATGTCATGGTTTTAGCCAGGCTGCTAATTGGAAATGGTCCTTAATCTGTCTGAATATGCATCCCTAAACCTGAGAAATTTTAAATTGAGAGGTGCACTGGCCAAAACCATGAGAGGGAATGTTATAACACTGTAAAAGAATAAACAGTTGAGTTCCAGTGCCTAGGAAAATTCCTTGTTACTACTTAATTTACTAGTACCTTGTAATTTTAACATGCAATGACTAGTAAATTCTTGAATGACAGGCAAAAGAGAGGTAATATGTAGGTTTATGCACATAGGGACATTCATGTTAAGAAACAAAAAGTTTCCTGTAAAGCATCGAAAGCAACTGTCTCAGGGCAGTTATAACACCATATTTAACAAACACAGCTCTTTTGTGTTAAATGTCCTTGACTAGGCTATTTCTGTAGATGAAGCTTTAATAACATGGCAGCAAAAATAATAAAAGAATACACTCATTTTTACATAACATTAGTAAAGCCAGATAGACTATTAAGTTTGTACTTTAAGTCTATAATTAGAAATCAGGACTGCTTTCACCAATGTCAGTGAAAATTTCATCAGGACTGATGATCATACTCAAGAACATACCTGAGAATGTGCTGTTGAATGAGCTGCTTAAGCCCATCTGAAATTATGCTGCCCCCCCAAAACAGGAAGCAGTTCAGGCACCTCATTTGCACCAGCACCAGCCTCTGCTTGGTGGAACTGCAGCCACAGCAGCATGAGCTGATATGGTTAAAAATAATATTAGCATAAAAATAACATTAAATAACAGTAGATAAGTAGTCTGATGCAGCTTATTGTACATTAAAGAGCCACATAATTCTGGCATAAGATGGATGTCAAGATCATCCCTTTTCTGTCTTAAAGATGTTTATGAAATCACCTTTGATCTTATCTTCATTTTGATCTTCTTTAAATGTCATATTTGCAAATGTAGACCTTTCCACATGGACTACATGGAGCAAAACATAATTTTAGCAAAATATCATGAGAGATTATTAAAAAAAGGATATAATTTTATTGAAATTTAACCAATTAAAACCCATTTGTAATCAATGTTGTAGACAGAGCTTTAAGGAACATAACTCTGACTTTTTTAATCCTTGGTCTTAAAATTTTTATTACACAAATGACAGGCAAGGTCAAGAACAAATTGCACTTTATAAACTCAGGTTTGAGACATAAAACAAGAATTCAAAAACCTGGTATAAATGAAAATGCTTAACTTCAGTTTGCTGCACTTCTGCTCTACCCTACAGAGTTAATAAGGGAAGATTTTAATTTTAATTGGTCCAATAAAGTCAACTTGTATTATGGTAAAGGAATATAAAAGCCAGATCAAAGCCAGTCTGCCTAACGGGCCTGTCAGTATCAACACTGAGACAGCAGTAGCAGCCCCGGCAGCAGAGCACTCAACACCAAGAATGCAGGTTGCCATCTGCAAAAGAATCCTTTAAGCACTTCTGTTTATTGGTTTGCAGAGACCTTCATCAGCTGAAGCTTCATTAGTGTCAAGCACCCTTTAGGGATATAGGAAAAAGCACAACACAGGGGAAGAGTAGAGAGGGAAAAAAATATCATTCCCTCCCCCATGTGTAAATGTTGAAAAGGAGTTTGCAGTATTTTTCCTCATAAATTCTTTCATTCATTTTGTAATCAAGTTCTGAATGACTTTATTACACTTTGTGCTACCTGCTGGTTCTGTCTTGTTTTACAATGATTTATAAGTGGAAGTTAAAAACAAAGTAAGATGGCAATATATCCCCGGCAGGTAAGTAGGAAAAGGAGTGTACTTGAATACCACAAAAATTTCCTTCATTTTGAAACAAAGAGAAAGAAGGTTTGTACATGAAGTACCTCTTCTGCCACTTCTTTCAGTGAGATCATCTCCTTATTGCCTAAATCTTGCTTCTAAAAGATCTCTGAAGTAGCCCTGCCCAGGGGCACCTCATACCACTGTCCAATACAGTAGTCATTTTACTGATGGGCAAAACGTTTACACAGAAGCTGCTTTTCTCTAGGTCAGGCAGGACTTCTGCAATAGAGCAGGGAAGCAAAGCTAACCCTGGCATATCTCAGGTTAACGTTGTTCCCAAGGTTTTGCTAATGAATTTGCAAAAATCTCTGAACCTTCTACCTCCTGTGCACTCTGCACAGATCAGCTGCCTGCAATTCATCTTCCATACAGCAGAGCTAAGTCCAGGTTGAGGTATGAGGGATCTAGTCAGATTTCTCAGGCTATGTGTATATTGCTAAATATAACCAGGCCAGAGAGTAGCCTCAAACACTGGACCCAGAGTTCTCTACATCACTTCATTATTGCCTTGTTCCTACATCTGTTTTTCACCATTCAAAGTAGTTTCCTGTAAGTTATATCTTCTCCAGACAGAACTACTCCTGAGCCATTCACACTAGTTAGAGACCAAACCCTAGCTCTCTTTAACTTCATATTTAGACAAAGCCTCAGTGATCAGTTGCAGCTTGGTAAATCACTTTACCTTAAATGTTAGGAAAGCATATCAAAGACCATGCTCCACTCAATAAGACAATAAGGACAAAGTTCTGGGGATTGTCTCCTCCCTGACCAAAGGTCCTCAAATACAACAATATGCTTGATAGTATTATATGCCCCTACAGTGCTAATACAGCCTCCTTGAATACTTCTCACTTCAGGAGAAGTATTTTTACATTTCCCTGCTGCAAAATATATTTTGTTATTTCTCCTTAAGAAAATCTAACAGTTACCTTCTGAAGCTCATCCTGTAGGGTTTCAGCAGTCAAGCCTCATGCTTCATTACTGCTTGGCTGTCTCAAGATTAGCAAGGAGCACTGTCCCCAAGACAGATGACAGGCTGCAGCTGCAGCAAGACTGTGGCCTGAGTGTATACAATCTCCACATCCCAGTTTCCTTGCAAAGCAAAGCTGTGCTCACAGACTAGCTAGGATCAAGAGCAAATTTTAATCAGAGGACAAAGTGTGTAATTGAAAGATCAGGACCTCAGTGCATGCAACAGAAAATAATGCTAATGCAACCTTATAGAGCTCAAAATATTAGGAAGTCTGGTAAAGCAACCACAAGAAGTGATAAGCTCTTACTGCGCGTGAGAAACTAGGTCTTATTTGTAGAACATATATTTATATCTATTTCACTGGCAGTGTGTGCAGGGCTATGAGAGCTGCAGCTTAAGATCCTCCTAGAAACAGAGTCTATGTTTGTTATCTCTCTCTTCTAGGGTCTGGCATCACTGTGGAATTTAAAAAAAAAAATCTTCTAGTGCTTATAATTGCAGCCAAGCCTCCATCATAAAACAATGACAGCAAATGACAACAATAACAAAAATCCAGAAGACTAAGTGAGGCATACAAATATCTTTCTGGTGTGTTTTGAAGTGACACCATTATTCAATCACTGAGAATCTACAAGGGTGAGGCTACCAAACAGGGAAAACAACAGAACAGGCACAATGTTTGGAATTACCAAATGCAGGACAAAAATGTGGGGCAAAGAGAACTAAAATCACAGATGGATGTAAAGCAAAACCAAACTTTATGAATAAGTTGTTCCAGTGTACAGAGTCTTAAGTGCTAGAGCCAGCCTTGGCTAAAATACACAAACAGAGCAGTCATTTGAGTTCTTCAACAGTCAAGTCACTTGGAAAAACACAAGCAGATATAAATCAAACAAGCCACATGTTTGCAGGCATATTTCACATAGAGGGTGCATTGAGATAGACCTGCAAGGACATGATTACAATAGCCAAGAAACTGTATTTTTCTTCTTTCTTTCTTTTTTAATGTTTGGAAAGCACCTAGAACTTTGTGATTGCTACCCAAAAGCACATAGTTACAATAACAATAGCAAATGTGTAAAAATTAAAAGGGATAGTCAAGACAAAGAAGATGGAAAAAAAGGGGGGAGGGGGGGATTGGAGACACTGTTACGGCACATAAGTATGTAATTTAATCAAGGTAAGCTAACTGAAACTAGATTTACTCTATAAACAGTTAAATGGTGCTGGAACTCACTCAAAATGAAATTGAATTTGGATTTCTACCAGGACGTTAATTCTAATATATAAATATGCAGTGAAGAGTGACAGGCTCATTTCCACTTCTGAGTTGTGAATGTTAATATCTGTATAGCTCTGATGGATAACTGCAGGTATAGGATAAGAAAGCAGGCAAAAATAATTATTACAAAAAGTCACATGGTACTCCCCAGAATATACAGTAACCTGAATGGAAAACTTGGCAGGGCACACTCCCATATCTATGAAAATAAGGTAGCTATAGGCACACTCTGCTGTTGCAGTACTGTCACTGCTTTGATACAAATGCTACACTGCAACAATAGAATTCAAAACCTGGGGCACAAAGTTGAGTGTCAGTGAAAGGATGTGAAAAAAAAATAGTGAAAACCAAGTAACAGCAAAATTAGAATTTACTGAATTCAGCAGACAAAGACAGTAAGTGTGCACTGACATAGATCATTTTACTTAGTATAGGTAAAATGAAAGAGCTACAGGTATTAAAAAGATAATATAATACTTCAGACTGTATTAAACTACTTTCTCCAGTGTCCATATAAGTGATAAAAGTTCCTTCAACATAGCAGTGTGTAATGTAATACCTCCAGGAGCCTAAAGTTAAAGGTGCTGTTCTGTGTTACATTGCTCCTTCCTAACATCCAGGCTCTGCTGCTAAATAAAACCTAAACTGAGACGTGACCAAATTAAAGTGCTGAAAGAACACGAGTACAGGCACCTTTGAGCTTAGCATGAAGGAAAAGAGTATCAGCCACATTGTTACAAAACATTATAATCCTATCATCTACAGTTCTGCATGACAGTATGGTGGTAACAGCACTCACACCACAGATGGGAAGTCTGAGTTCAGCTCTTTGTTCAGCCTAAGAGGATTTAAACCTCCATCTTTCACCTCCACGGCAACTGTACTAGTTTTCAAACTAGACATGCTCTATCTTGTCCTTAGTACTTCCACTGAATCAAGAGTTGAAATCTTGTCATATTTAATTCAGTAGAACCACTGCAACCGAATTCTAGCAGCCAGGGCATAACCCAAGTGGTTTGCACATTAGGAGTCAGAAAGAAATAATGGAAGCTTCAGCCAAACTAACTAAACAAAGTTAGTGTCCTTTTTCAATTAAAACCAAAAAACTCTATTCTGTATTATATTATGCAGGGAAGATGCCTCCAAACTGGGATATAAAATCTTCATTTTTTCTTCAGAGAGCTGAACAGTAGAGGTTACTCATCAAGACTTTAGAAGAACTGATGCCAAAACCATCACTAAAATGCAGTACTTACTAACCCTTTTCTGTGCCCATTCCTCTAGACCATAATGTTCTATCAAATTACCAAATTTGACTGCTAAACTTCGTTGTTTAGTTCTACTAAAGCAGGACATATATAACATGATAGATGAAAAAATGCCTGTATTTTTCTAATTTGTCATTATTTTTTTAATCTATTCAGAGAACAATAACTGTGGTCTCTTGAGTCACAATAGCAACACAAGCATGCATTCCATCTTAACATTTCTAGATATGTAATTTCAGATTGTGAAACTGCTAGCTTTAGAAATCTAAAGAGGCAACACTTGGTAAATGCTTGGACAGCTATGAGGAAAACAAGTATGTTCTAGAAAGTGGTGTCTGTGATACAAAGAGAGATGCTTGGATATCTGTGTTTGAAAAAAGTGAGCATTCTTTGTAATGTGGTGTTTCCACAAGAATGGGTGCAACATTTAATATAGGTCAAGAGCCCATTTTCTCTCCTCTTCCTGAAGAGTTCCAAGAAAACTAAAGATTTCAATCTGACTACACCAGAAACGTTAGTTTCTGAATCGCAGCCAGAAAGTTCACGTTAGTTTGCCAAAAAACAGAAAATTATCTTTATAGTCCAACTATAACAGAAACTATGAAGTAAGTTCAGCTAAATCCTATTACATGATCTCCAGTGATCTCTGGGTAATATTTAGAGGTTGTGCTCCTGTTTATTATTTTTTTAGCAGAAATAATTTGTATTAAATATTGTTTATGTGCGCCAAAAAGCTTCTTTGCTATGACCAAAGCACAGAATACCAGTGATGTTATTGTGTCATTCCTCTTAGTCTTACCTTTCCATGTCTTTCCTTTATTCATGAAAACAACATACTCTACATTTCTGTTTTCCTTTAACAAAAACCCAGGCTTAACTCCAATTGTTGTCATGTGCCTTCATTTCAGTTGGTACTGGTTTTGTTTTTCTTGGACCCAACAAAAGCTAAGCATACTGAAACATAGCTTATTTCATGTCAAAATATATTGTGCTACACATACTAGCTGATCAGGAGTTGTTTTCTCTAAACACTGAGAAGATTTCCTCTTGTTGTTTCAGGATATTTCTAAAACGTGTCTCTGAGCTTAGGGCTAGGGTTTGATTAATGCATGATTTCCTCTTTAAAATTAGAAACAGGAATCATGAGTGATGGTTAATAATTTTCATTTGCTCTTCTGCTCTGTTTTCCAAGCAGTCTAATTAAGGCCTGGTTCCCAAGCTTGATTAGGCTTCTTTTACATCTGACTGCAGTTTGCAGATAGTGCTTCCAGGCAGGAACTCACGCTTATTTGCAGTAAATGGGAACAATCTGGGAAGGAACAAGAAGATTGTTTTTTAGTTTGTTGGTTTTTTTTCCCCTTTCTTTAATTAGAGAAATTGTAGCGTCTTTTGCAGGAATAAACAATATCATTTAACTATAAATGTCAGAAGTGGAGACACAGTAACGAGGCCCCAAGTCACATTTGCTGAACTGCATGTTGTAGTCATGCCCTTAGAAACAGCTGTTTTCCACTTTTACCAAGTCTGTTGGATTGCAGGCCAGGCAATCTATGCTGTCTGAATTTCACAAGTACCATGAGACTTGTAATAGGTCCATATAAAGTCATTTAGTCACTAAGTTTCTGACCTGGTGCCTCCTTAGGATACTGAGCAGTGCTGCCTACTCATCCCAGCAGTGGGGAAGATGCCTCTCCTGCTGCCTGACAACTGTCCCAGCACCAATTCCTAAAAGTCCCCATGTTACTACCATATAATACTATACACATGGCTATATGTGGTCCATGCTGTGTGTTTCAAAGACTTCTTCAGCCTTCAGAAAATGAGAAAATTCTTGCTGTACAGTGTCTGGACATCTGTATTTGCTAACTCCTAACTCCAGAGACTTCTCCTCCATGGCATGGCTCTCAGTCAGGTGCCCCCTCCCATCAGACAGAGCTCTCAGAAGGTGGAGTCTCTGCTCACCACATGCCTCTGACCCCATCCCTGATTACTTCTAGTACTTTTAAAAAGCGGTTTGCCAGTGATGGAGTATCAAAAATATCTCAAGCACTGGCATGCTTTTAATTACACATATCTTTCTTTAATAAGGTCCTTGTTCTGACACAGGCACAATTTATTTATTATTGCTAATCCTGTATATTCTGGGTTTTTTTCATGTAGTATCTTAATATAGTTGCTGTATGCTGGTAGGGATAAGAAAAGTCAATGCATTTTTTTCCTACAAGGGACTTGTTTAAAGTATAAATGCACATTAAAATAGTTCTATCAGTCACCGAGCACTGAAGCCGTTATTAACATAGGAAAGTCCCACAACTTACAGATATTAGTTGTCTGATTCAGCATCTCTTATTACTAATTATAGCTTCATGCTACACACCTTTGGCATAAATAAAAATAAACATCATCTATATTAACTACATCTAGATGTTAACAGTGTTCATATACCTTATGGATAACTCCTAAGCCGGAGTTCATACATAACATTCTTTTGAATGATGGAGACTATGACAGATTCAGAGGCATCATATCCCAGAGGCAGCTCATTTCATGGCAATTGCTGCAGCTTTCAATGATATGAAGTAGGCACTGAACTAAAATAAGGTTTTTGGGATCTTTGTTTTGAAAATAGACCTCTGGCCTCAAGATAATGTGAACCACCACTTTCTCTCCAGTACCAAGTTACATTACTATAAGGCACAGTTCCAGTGAAAGGCAGAGGCAACCTCAGCTTTCTCCTTTTCTCCCTGAGGTTAGTGGTAAGAGCCCTCTCAGAGAAAGAGGGAGACCAGAACCCTGTTTCTCATGCATTTGTGCGTTTGACCCAATGGGATAAGCCATAAGCCAGGACTCAAGGCAGTACTAACCCAAGGACCAGATCCTCCTTTCTTCTTTAGAGGATACAGATCAAGCTCTTACTTGGTTCTTGACTCTCTCAGCATCATCATCTATTATCTGAATTGAACTCAAGGCTGTGTGGATGAGGTAGGTTTAAATGTACCTAACAGACAAAGCCTCTTCTGTGATTTAGGTGCAGCATAAATGAAGTATAAATTAACCACTTGGACACTGGCTCTTCTCTCTCAGGTAAAGGCCAAGCTCAGGGACTGTGTTTCTTTCTCCAGAATAGAGGTGTTACTAGATTTTTAAAGAGTCTCTAATGCTTACATACTGCTTGTGAGAAGGCATTAGGAGATTTTCTATGATATTTAGGTGTCTGAAAACCATGAAAGTCATATGCTAGGTGGAATTTAGATACTCTGAATGGGGCCAGAAAAAAAATCTCAAAATGCAAGCTGGCTATGAAACAACACTATTACTTTAATATCACCTTCCTTATTCGTTCTTGTATTTATTGCTTCACATCCATTTCTCCAGATAAATATATAATATTTAAATTTATTTGTTCTAAAAAGACCTCCACAACTAAAAAAGTAATTTTTAAAGATATCAAGAGAAAACTACAGAGCTATTCCACCATATTAGTGCACAGAATAAGGAGAACAAATTTTATTGCACATCTTCATATTTATTGATTTATTTTGGTTGAAGAACAACATGACTACCATGACAGGGCTGTATTTTACAGAGCAGAGAACAAATGGAATAGGAAATGAAGTTCTTCTTGTACTGGAAGGGGAAATTGAATGAAAAAGCAGTTGTTAAACATTTTGGGTGACTTGCTGAAAGATTAATAAATTATGTTATTGTGTTCAGAACTTGCATTTGCCATCTAAATGTCTAAATGGTTTTCCGGCTAACAGTCTGGGGTATGCTTGGAGAAAATAAGCAATCTGACTTTTGGGTGACTCAAACACATAAGATCTAAGCAACAAAGGTATTACATACTTTGGTAGTACACTTCACAGACTTCACTCTTCTCTCTAACAGACACAAACTGAAGATTACATCTTATGCTTTGTTATTAATCTACCTTTTCCTCTTTACCTCACTAAGCTGTAAGTCGGAAATGCTTGTTACATCTGGAAGAAAACTATGTTCCAAGATATTTTTGGTCTTTTGATATGGAAGGACATCATTCATTTAAACTAAGTATTTTATTGTAGAGTTTGGCACATCAGTTAGGACTGGTGGTGGGGAGAGGCTGGTAATTTTGCTTGTTATTAAAGTTGCCCAACACTTCCCATTATAAAGCTTGTTTTCAGCTACATGTCACTTTGCCAAACCTTAAATGCTTGGGCTGAAATTTTCCATGCCAGGTGTCTGCCTCAGGCGGAAATATTTCAGGAAGTTTCATCCAAAATGGTACAGCTGATTCTGAGAATGGCGTTAAAGAAAATTTGTTGTTTAGAAATGTTGAAAAAATACTGGCGACCTTTTCCTTGAGGAGTTCCACTGGTTTTAAGCATAAAGCAGAAGTTTGAAGTTTGGGGTGACAGGAAAGTGGAGAGGAGGAAGCTGCCTTTCTGTCAGTGATGTATGTCTGCATAGAAATGTCAAACTTTAAAACTTTCAAGTCTTCCTTTTTAACATATTCAGCAGAGATTTGTGGGCTGAGAGTCTTTGGCTCTAATCTCAGCTGACTTCCCTTTGCTTGGTTTTTTTCTACTCTTCAGATTATTTTCTGGGGCTAAAACCAGCCAATAGGAAACATAAG
>NW_010156135.1:16568-25862 GCF_000695765.1 Mesitornis unicolor
TTACACAGCACTTAGACTACATCAAGAAGAGCCTGAATACAGACATTGTGGTTCTATTGTGAAAGTGGGGCCCTCACAGTTTGTCATTACACTTTCTGCTCATTCAGAAGTGCATGTGCTTTCCTGAGGGAGCAATGAAGCAAACTAGAACCACAGTGGAAGAGTCAAGCCACCATGGCAACCATTTGTTTCTTCTCTCCATACTACATGTGGACAAGGGAAGTTATACTGGAAAAACTCGGCACTGGTAACTTGGACACAGGCAGCAGAAACAGTCTGTGGCTGTCCATGAACACCCTGCTGTTCACTGACCAGGCCACAGGGTGGGGAGAACAGACCTGCCAAGGAGCTTGGGAGAAAACATGGGGCTGTGGAAAACATGGGGATATGGGGACTGGAAGCCAGGCAAAATAAGTAAGCAAGGCAAGCAGAAATAAAGGAGATGGAAAAGTATAAAAACTGGGGGAAATAAGGTGAGAGAAAAAGAAAAAAAAAAAGAAAAAATAAGAAGAATGGGATAAGAGCAGAAAAATAAACTCACTGGAGGAAAGGAATTAGAGGAAGAGCTGGGAAAATCATTCTGAATGTGGAGAAGAGTAAGAGAGGGGTTGACAGAGATTAAGTATACAGAGACAAAATGTAAAGACAGACTTGGAGCAAAAGGGGTCTTGGATCAGGTGTCAAATGTGGGAAAGAAAGCGGCACACAGACATGGCAAAGGGGACCAAACTCAGGAGGATGGGATAGAAAGGGCTGTAGGTGCTCAGCAGTGTTTTATCCAGGATTTGCAGCTGGATCGATGGCTACCACATGTAACAGCAAAACTCAAAGGGTCAGGACATGGGCTTAAGTGTCATCTCACAATCAAGCTACTTAATCATCATTAATTACATTTCCTAATACAGGTTTGGTCTAAATACCAGTACAAGCCAGAGATTGCTTACAGTTGCTGCAACAGATAAAGATAACCTTCTTAGGTATAGAAGACTATTTAAGCACATGGGCTCAAATTGTGCCATGCCACACTCTCAGGTCCAGAGGATGGGCCTTGGTTCACATTATTTACTAGTATAGCTATTGCCTAAGGCTATAACTGTACTGTTAAATGAAAAAGGGCCAGGGAATGACTCAAGTACTGAATTGCTGATTGTTCATACAGATTAAGAGCTAGCTCATTCACAGGCTCAGTTTTGGATCACTAAATCTAGGAAAAAAATCTACTTCAGAGGGGTTTTTCGTAACATTAATATGAGCTGTTTGGTGTCACTTGGCATAGGGGACAAGCCAGCAAGTTCTTTTACTTAGTGGTATAAAGAGACCATAGTAGAGAGATAGACAGAAATCAAATGCTTCTGGAAATGAATCCACTGTAGAGGAAAAAAAAAAGATAAGTAAAATTTAAGTTAGTAAGATTGCAAAAATGTACTTTAAAAATGTAATTATAGTTCTACCAAATTAATTTTATGCTTCTGTTTTGGCTAACAAGTTGGATTAATAAGGAAAAGGCTTATAAAATAAAGGAGTAAAAACAAAGGCAATCCTAAGTGTACATTTTAACTGACAAAACCCAGGCAGATCACTTTTTCTAGAGATGGAGGGAATCAAAGCACTTATCAACAGGTATTGTGCAGTGATGAGGTATCCCTTCAGCTGCCCTTGACACCAAACCACAAGTCACATATTGCTGTCTCTGGTTTTATAAATTGCAAGCTTAAAATATAGCTAAGAGTATCAACACCTGCTTAGCTGATCTTGTATTAAATCCAGGTAGAAGCTGACAGAACTTCATTTCAGTGTGGGCAGGCCTATGCAGGAACCGAGGAGTGGCCTGTGCGAGGTTTTATGGCATACTAAATCAGTGTGGAAAACTTTCAGCCCACACTCCTCTTTTTGCCCACTGATATGAAGTATGTTTGGCAGATCAAAGCTAATATTAGATGTTGAATACTGATGGTTTTTTTTAGTAGATCAGATCTCACAGACCTGGATAAAAAATATGTAGTGTGTTCCTGAAAGCACAGGTACAGAAAAAAATGCCAGGGGGCACAGAGGAAATGATACATGTCAATACAAATAACTATCACTCTGAGAGAAATACCAGTCCATGAACTTCATTAATTTAGTGGTAACTTGCCAGATTGCAAATCCCACCAACAGAAAATGTAAAAAAATAATAAAACAGAGGATTCAGTCTCCACTGAGCTTCTTCTCAGTTTTCATTAGTCCTCTAAACCACAATCAACCTACATATCTTCATCTTCATCCTGAGCAGCTATCATGAGGTCTCTGCTTATGCCATAAGGGTAATAGAGCAAATGCACAATCTTCTGCAGATTTCAGCAGTTTTCCACAAAAACTAATGCTAAATTCAAGACAGCTACTAGCAAAGACCATTCAGTCTCAATCAAACACTACAGAAAAACATATTTCAGCCACCACTTACAAACCAACACTAGACTTCATTTATACATGTAAATACAAACCTATATACATTGTGATTCATGAAAGCCACACCAAACATAGAATAACCTCTAAAATCTGTGTGCATATATCTGTAACTTGGAGGGAGTTAAGGCTGCCCACTTACCACCTTATGGGAAGGTGAGAGAGTAAAAGAAAAGTCATGGAGGTTGAGAAAAGAAATACATGAGTGCTGTTTAAATGATATACAAACAAATGAGTCGACTGATTGGTCGCTTGCTTTCCATGGCTTGCACTGGCAAGATAAGCAGGTAAGTTCAGTTTGCCATAGATTTAAAATAGACTCTACATAACAATCATAAAGTAAATTTATAACTTACTAAATACTTCCAGCCATAAGGTCTTGGCTACTGAGAGCGTCATGGGGAAACAAGGGACATCAAGAGAGATAATACAATGGGAGCTGCAAGAAATAAGAAGTTCTGAAAATCAGACCATTTACTGAAGACAAAAAGGACCTTGTAGTTCATCAGGTTTGTTTTCTTACTGTTGCAGACAGCCATATCATAGGATCTCCCTCATAAACTTATGAAGCTGGTTTTAAAGAAGAGTTGGTTTATTTGCTTGTTTAAGCACCCTAATCTGTTTTGAAGCCTCAATATTCCAGCAGTTAAAATCTTTCTTCTCATTTGCGTATACTCCTGGCTGTTTCACATGCACCTAGTTTTTATTCGAATGTTGTCCTGTATCACAGCTTTTTCCCTTTCCAGCGTTAAGTCCTTAACATATTTAGAGACAGCAATCAAATTCTAGCGTCCATCTTGATTTCAGTAAGTTAAGTATCATGCCCATTCAGTTTCTTCTTAAAGGACAGATTCTACATTTCCCTAGCTGTCCTGTCTTTCCTGCTTCCTTCTTGTTTTAGCTTAACACATTTTTAAACACATGGGTGGTCAAAACTTTAAATAATGTGAAGATGACCTCATCAAAGCCTTGTCTGAGACTCTATACTTCTGATATATTCTATGTGTCATATTTCTTTTTCAGTACACATTGTCGTGATTAATTAGCACATCCTGCCTTCCCTTTTGGGAAGACATCTTGCAGATGATAACAGGAATTCTTATAATCCTCTTCCTCCAAGTTCGTCACTCTGTCAGCTCTGCCTGTATCATTTGACTGTGTTACCAGTGCCTCCCCATTTTGTATCACACACATTTTATCAACAGAGTACCAATTAAAATACTAAGACCAGTCTCAAGCATAGTCTTTGTTACACTACTTGAGGAATCTTTCTGAAATATGTTTTTCCATTTTCAGACATATATGTTTAATTTCCTTCTTAGCTAGTCCCAGAATTCTTAATCTTAAACCTTATTCTCTAGATACTCTCT
Organism: Mesitornis unicolor; assembly: GCF_000695765.1. Classification (NCBI taxonomy): domain Eukaryota; kingdom Metazoa; phylum Chordata; class Aves; order Mesitornithiformes; family Mesitornithidae; genus Mesitornis; species Mesitornis unicolor. The sequence continues at coordinate 20,384 of NW_010156135.1, forward strand.
CTAATTCTGTCCACCTGTTTGACTACTGATCTCACTGTATTATTGCTTCCTTGTTTCTTGCTGTGCACATTTCTGCCTGCTTGGATTCCTTTATCCACAGACTTGTACGGAAATCAGCTGTTGATTTTCTGCAGTTCAATCTCAGTCTTTTTTCGTAATTCCTCAATATCTAGTTATGGATCCAGACATTTCACTGCAAGCTATTAATACTGACCTTAATATAATCAAATAATATGTTTAACATACTCATTACTAAACAGTGCAAGACATTGAGGAACTTGTCCACAGCTTGCTGATGTTAATGGAAAGATTCCATCATGTCTTCCATGGTCATCAGGATCACCTACACAAGACTAAAAACAAACAGTTCCAGAAACTATACATGTGAGTTCTAAGTAGCTTAGCCAAACCACAGAATAGCCTATGACCATCTGCTGTTTGGCTAGGGTGGAGATGTGCTGTATATTTGACTGCATCAACATATGCAGCAAGGAAAAATTAAAAAACAATCCCCCCCCCAGAAAAAACCACAACAAAAAACCCCCAACCGAACAAAAACAAAAAACAAAACCACATTGAAAACACACCATTACATCTGATGTATAAACATCACACTCAGATACTGCAGCACAACATAAAATGACATACACCAGTATGACACTGAATCACAGAATCACAGAATAGTTGAAGTTGGAAGGGACCTCTGGAGGTCATCTGGTCCAACCTCCTTTCTCAACCACTGCCAGTTGACCAGAACCATGTCCAGATGGCTTTTAAATATCTCCAAGGATGGAAACTCCACAACTCCTATAGCAATCTATGCCAGTGCTTGGTCATCCTCACAACAAGGTGTCCTATAGCATCCTCTATGATATCAGTATATTGTTATGACACCACTTCAGGAACCATCTCCTTCTTTTCTCCTTTCAGGTTCTTTCAAAGAATGGGAACCACATCTTTCCAGTTGCTCTGTATTTACACAGCAAGATAATTCACAGTCCAAGAAAAGACTGCTGATGGTTTTGGTTTTGGAGTTTTGTGTGGGTTTTTTTTCCCTTTAGACACATTATTAAGCTTTGTTGAATTAGCAAAGTAGACTGAATGTTCCAATGGGAAAGCAACAGGAATCTGACAGTTAATGTTGTAGTTTTTTGACCTAGGAACAGAATAGCAGATCTTAAAAAAAACTGAAAAAATTGGCAGTATCACTCTATCCCATACTTCTCTGCAGAAACTAGAATGCCTTAGCTATGCTGTTTTTAAACTACTTAGTATCATCTAAGGCTTTGTATTATTTTACCTTTCAGAAGTTTGGCGATTTTTTTTTTTGGTTGGCTGGTTGGCTTTTGCTAATATCTAGTTGCACTCTGCCTGCTTATTCTTCTATGTACCAAACAAGTGAGCTATGTTACTCAGAAGTAACCATCACGTTCCTTTGGGGCTACAGAAACACTCAGTCTTACTACATTTCAGTGATAAACACAGCAATAAGCACACCATTCTTCATCCACGAGACAGGAACATGGGATGGAAAAGGTATTTGAAGAAGAATATTATTAATACAGAATCAACTGTATAAAATTGTATAATACAATGCAACATAATAATAAAGCAAAACTATCTATAAATAATATGTTTAACCATTTCTATATTTTGCAGTTTACATATGATCAGACTTATTTTCAAACTGGGTAAAAACATCATTCTTAAGTTTCAATCTCATATGCCAAATTTCAGTCCAGAATGATTTTTTACAACTAAGTTATAAATCCCTGAAAACAGGGGGATATAATGGAAACACTGACTATAATATCATAAATAAAAGCCTTCCTCTGAAGGATTTCCAAGATTTCCAGTTCATAAAAAGTTTAATGTTTCAATTGAGACTTACACCAAACTTCAAATAATGATACACTACAAATGATAGTAAGCAGTACAAATTAAGTAAATTCACTCATGACACATTGCTGGTAACTGTTCCTGTCCCAGAAGTGAAAAACACCAAGCTAAAAGGCAGCATCATAGCCCATATCCTGTAAAACCACACATTTATTTCCAAGTAGGCTTTACTATAGCCAGAACTCAACCAATGCCATACTCTTTCCAGTAAGAATGATTCTGTTGTAAAATAAATAGTATATTTTTTTTCACATCACCTTTCTTTATTTGCAGACATCAATTCATATTTAATTTTTCTTTCTCCCACAAGATAATGTTGTAAACATTTATCCTTGAATACAAACTTTATTGTTTTCCTTAGCTTTAACCCATTGAAACAGCTGTTCCACTTGCATTTTCCTATGTTTCAATGGCTGTACTAACTAAACAAATACAGACATTGTATGGGAGAGTACGTATACTTGTTCCTGTTCTGTAACTGCTGATTTCTCTGAGGTCAAAAGGGACATATGACTGAATCACTAGTAACAGTTTTCTGAATTTTCTACTTTTCATTCACTAGTGCAAGGCAGGCTTTAATCATTAACATACAGATGTCACCAGTACTTATTGATTTTCACTGGTGTGTGGGTTAAATTTTTATTGTTAATGTGATCCATCCTTTTTTGGTGAAGCCTAAACTGATGGGCTTATATTCTTTTGACCCTATGCTCTTAGACTTCCATGGAAAAGACCGTGATTTTGTACCACTCATGTATTGCACTCTGCTACACTTAGCAGTATTGTACTACATTTGGTTAAAATAGTTCAACTAAGAAAAATTAATATAAAGCATTTGCATAATGATTTGCAGCTTTGGACTTGGAAACAAAAATCTGAACTGTTCTGCCTTGGCAAGACAGTACTCACATTTGTCCTTCTTAATAATAGGGCTGCTTTAAGATGTCAGTAGAGAAAGATAGACCACAGACCAGTTCCCCATACTTCCTTCTCCTTCTTCAAGCACTCAACAGTGAGAGACAGCCAGTTAATTCTGAAGACCTAACTGACAAGAGAGGAAACCCAGGGCAACAGGACTGATTATGAGCACTTCAGTTAAATATCTAAGAAAGGTGGAGTGACCTTGGGCCTTGAACAAGAGCTCACTGCACTCAAGTGGGCATTAGAGAGGCACTAGACCAACTTCCGAGGAGTGTTCCAACATTAAAAAGATAATTCAATTCAGTGTTTATTACAGACCAAGCTGGAATGATGTGCTGCCCTGTTGGCTTCTCATCACTTTTTCTGTTTCTGTTTCAAGTCCTCACAGACATTCATCCTGTTGTGGCTGATTGCCATTGTGAGAAAAACAACAATCCTTATGCTGAAAAGTATTTCAAAGCAACATATTTGGAAACTAAATGAAGTGGTCTGAATAGAAACGCAATGTACTTGTGGTCAGATGGAAATTCCTTTTTCTTTTTTTTTTTTCCTTCCTTTTATCACTTGAAAATTAAATGTAACCATTTATCCCTTGAGATGTACAACGATTCCTTATTACTATTCGTTGCCTTTTACCAGTATCTTCAAGCAATTTACAAAAATCCATGTTTACTACCACTTTTGAGGTATGCAGGTAAGGTTTTTAGAGCTCTGGAAGATGATCTTTCACATTAATAGAGAAGTTACTGCTCTATGTTTTCAACTTCTCCACCTGTCTTAAGTCATCGCCAATATTACAGAATGACAGAACAGAATATGTATCTGTTCCTCAACTGCCACATTTTACAGTCCAGTCTATTAGTGAGAACCTACCTTCACTGCAATTTAATCTTATATTCTATACTAGAAACCAGGGTGACCGACACATGGATCATATCCCATCCTATCCTTTCTTGTCTGCTATTGGGGAATTAATCTTTTGAAAAGAGATAGTGAAGGTATCTGGGTGTTGTAATGGTTTAAGCAACCACAGCTAAATCTGCCAGTACTTATCTCTCAGAGCCCACATTGAATTTAATGGGTTTTGGATTAGGCCTTAAATAAAGAAACTCTAGTACAGGGAATTTAATTGAGCTGTCTGAGGTCACACAGTGGCTGAGCACCAGAACTGGCAAAAAAAAGAAAGAATAATTGACAGAATAAGAAAATGCAAAGGTACAGCAACAGTTTACTTTTCAACTATGTGAAGAGAGCTGTTTAATATCTTCATTAATTATATAGACAGTGGGATTGAGGGCACCCTCAGCAAGCTGACTGGTGCAGTTGACATGCCAGAGGTACAGGATGTCATTCAGAGAGACCTGGACAAGCTGGAGAAGTGGGCCCATGTGAACCTCATGAGATTCAACAAGACCAAGTGTAAGGTCCTGCACCTGGGTAAGGGCAAGTCTTGTTACCAATACAGGCTGGGGGATGATGTGATAGGGAGCAGCCCTGCAGAAAAAGATTTGGGGGTACTGGTGGACAAAAGGCTGGACATGAACTAACAATGTGCGCTTGCCGCCCAGAAAGCCCATTGCATCCTGGGCTGCATCAAAGGAAACATGGTCAGCAGGTCAAGAGAGGTGATTCTGCCCCTCTACTTTCCTCTGGTGAGACCTCACCTGGAGTACTGTGTCCAGCTCTGGAGTCCTTAACACAAGGACATGCAACTGTTGGAGTGGGTCAAGAGGAGGGCCACAAAGATGATCTGAGGGCTGGAGCACCTCTCCTATGAAGACAGGCTGAGAGAGTTGGAGTTGTTCAGCCTAGAGAAGTCTCTAGGGAGACCTTATAGCAGCCTTCCAGCACTTGAAGGGGCCCTACAGGAAAGCTGGCAAGGGACTGTTTACAAGGGTGTGTAGCAACAAGAAAAGGGACAATAGTTTTAAACTAGAGAAGAGTAGATTTAGATTAGACATTAGGAAGAATTACTTATTATGAGAGTGGTGAAATACTGTGTGGTGGAACAGGTTGCCCAGAGAAGTGGTGGAGGCCCCATTTGTGGAGATGTTCAAGGTCAGGTTTGATGGGGCTCTGAGCAACCTGATCTAGTTAGAGATGTCCCTGCTCACTGCAGGGAGGGTGGACTAGATGGCCTTTAAAGGTCCCTTCCAACCTGACGCATTCTATGATTCTATGAAGAGACCATTTTCTAAGCTGTATAACTTTTTATTGAATTGGTTTAACTTTTTTTTTAATAAATGGAGAGCTAAACTTTACCCCTCAGTTAATGGGCTCATTAATAATGTCATTGAGTTATCCATACATATGGATCCCTTTTTTTTCAATCACAGAGAAGTTATGTGTACGGTAAGGAAAGGGTAAAAATCACAGCTGACTTTGGCCAAAGCTGAAACTCCTAACTGAAAGCTGAAGCACTGAAGCCTGTCCTTTCACAAAGATTTATCTTCTGCAACAACAGCAGAAATCTTACTTTTAGCCTTACACTCTTCTCAAGTCATTTATAAAGCAAACATACTTCACTCTATTTCTGCTAAAATTATTTGCATTTAAAATATTCTTATTTTATTCTAAATTAAGCCATATGCTGCTGGTGATTTTAAAAATGTCTTCCTCCATAATTTAAATAGATAAAAGCAAATATTCACATATATAT
>NW_010156136.1:0-8917 GCF_000695765.1 Mesitornis unicolor
CACCCCAGGATGCCATTGGCCGACTTGGCCATCTGGACACATTGCTGGCTCATGTTCAGTTGTCAACCAGAACCCCCAGGTCTTTTTCTGTCTGGCAGCTCCAGCCACTCTTCTCCAAGCGCTGCATGGGGTTATTGTGACTGAAGTGCAGGACCCGGCGCACTTGGCCTTGTTGAACCTCATAGAGTTGGCTTCACCCCACCAAGCAGGTCACCTCGTCATAAAAGGAGATAAGATCAATCAAGCAGGACCTGCCCTTCCTGAACCCATGCTGACTGGGCCTGATCGCTTGGTTGTCCTGCATGTGCCGTGTGATGCACTCAGGATGATTTGTTCCATCACCTTCCCTGGCACCGAGGTCAGACTGACAGCTCTGGAGTTCCCTGGGTCTTCCTTCCGGCCCTTCTTGTAGATGGGCCTCACGTTTGCAAGCCTCCAGTCGACTGGGACCTCCCCAGTCAGCCAGGACTGTTGGTAAATGATGGAAAGTGGCTTGGTGAGCACTTCTGCCAGCTCCCTCAGAACCCTGGGGTGGATCTCATCTGGCCCCATAGACTTGTGTGTGTCTAAGTGGTGTAGCAGGTCACTAACCACCTCTTCATGGATTATGGGGGCTTCACTGTGCTTCCCATCCCTGTCTTCATGCTCAGAAGACTGGGTACCCAGTGAACCACTGGTTTTCCTACTAAAGACTGAGGCAAAGAAGGCATTAAGTACCTCAGCCTTTTCCTCATCCCTGGTCACTATGTTTCCCCCCATATCTACTAAAGGTTGAAGACTCTCCTTAGTCCTCATTTTGTTGCTAATGTATTTACAGAAACATTTTTAATTGCCTTTTACAGCACTAGCTGTTAATTAGCTAGATTAATTTCCAGCTGCACTTTGGCCCTTCTAATTTTCTCCCTGCACAGCCTCACACATCCTCGTAGTCATCCTGAGTTGCCTGCCCCTTCGTCCAAAGACCATCAACTCTTCTTTTTCTGAGCTCCAGCCAGCGCTATCTGTTCAGCCAGGCCAGTCTTCTCTATAGGCTTGTTTTCTGACAGACAGGGATGGCCTGCTGTTGTGCCTTTAAGAGTTCCTTCTTGAAGAGTGTCCAGCCTTCCTGGACTCCTTTGTCCTTCAGCACTGCCTCCCAAGGGACTCTGCCAACCAATACTGCAACTAATGGGCTTGGTATCCAAAATCCACCCCTCTTCCATGGCCTCTGGGTGGTTTTGTCAAACAGGCTTAGTCTGAGCACCTTCTTGAACTGGTTGCAAGCAGATTTCCCTGCCTTCTTCACTTCCATTTCTAAATGACCCAAACTAGACCTACTAAATTGTACTTTGCAAATATCCAGCTCCTCGCGTGGAACAGCGATCTCTCTTTCACCATAAGAAATGCTTTTCATCTCTCTATTTTCTGTTCTGCCTAAAGGCAATCAATCTCTCCACAGATGCAAAACCAATCCCTAAATAATCCTCTGGCATTGCACTGGCTCACAACCCCTCATGCCACTGGGTCTCAGACAGGAAGAATACGTGGGCTGTCAGTCTACACCCAGAAGGAACCTGGTTGAACTCCCTGCCCTACCAGAGCTGTTGGGTATCTCAGTATCTCAGTGCCTCCCTTCATAACACAGGGCTTAGTGCTTTGTTATATATCATGGCTATTGTAAGGATAATAGAAATGAAATAAAAGTGATATGCTATAAATAGTAAAAATAATGAAAGAAGAGAGTAAAAGAAGCAAGATGAGTTGTAATCTAAAGAGAGAGATAAATTGCTCTTTTTTGGCAGAAAGGAAATTATAAAGTCTGCAAGATACTATGAAATGTTTAAACTGATTGTTGCCCAAAAAAAGAAATAAAAGCTTTTGACCAGACTAAGGAGATTCTTGGTATGTGATGGAATGGTAGGACAAGACTATCAACCTCACTGTGTGCCTGGAAAGAAGCGGCTCACAGCAAAACAGTTTTTGGCTAAATTCACATCTTGAATATTTAACTCTAAGATTCTTGTGAAAAACCCAGTGCAGTGCCCCAGCCATAGGGTGATGCACTATTCTGCATTGAAAACAGGTGTTCAGCTGGCTAGCTTTCTGCTGAAGCACAGTAGATTTGTCTGACTGACAACAGATTTACAGAACTGAGCTGTAGGTCAGGCAGAGAGGGAGTCTGGCCAGCTTACAGAGGAGGTGAGTGGACTTTGGAAAAAGCAATGCTGGAATTCTGGAGCATCTCTGCGAACAACCACAGCTTGTAACATATGCCCTGGCACACTGCAGCTGTGGCTAGTGATCTACTGAGGTGTAGTCTCTGCCTGGGGAAGAGGAGAGCAAACAGTCTTGATAACCCAACAATTCATTTCTTTAGTTTTGAAGCTGTGTTAACTGAAACTCTCCACTGTGTTTATTCATTTTAAATGGCTTTGAGATAGTTTCTTTCTTCGAAAGATCCTGTATAATCAATCTCCATTGTTCTGTATATATTTGCAGAAGATAACAGCTTCATTAAAGTATGGTGTGCTATTAACAGCAGTAAATATATAGCCGGAAACCTTAAAATGTAATGCAATTAAATAAGAAATATGAACCTAAGGAGGTTAAGTGCAATCAACCACTGACATTTACATTTGGTCGGAGTTAAAAAACACACACAGAGAAAAATAAAGGGCTGTACATACTTGGATAACAGGAAATCCCCTGGATGTAAAAATGGTGAATTTAAGAATGGATAATATAAAGGTCTAGTTCAAATTAAAGATTTTATGACTGAGGACTCCATTAAATCTTTGAACACTTACAGGAAAGAGTTTGGAATGCTTCCAGGCCAATTCTTTATGTTCTCACAAGTGACAGATTATACTTCTGAACTTCTACGGCGAAAGAAAGAAAGAGTGATTGTATTAATCCATCTAAATCTAGAGCTTGCTAATTAAGATGAAAACTATAACAATCTGTGCTTAGGTGAAGCATAGTATTTTTATAACCCAGCTCAAGACAACATCACTAGCCAAGCCAAAAGTACAAGATTTAAGTTTTCAAATTACCGAAGAACAATAAAATAATGAACCGCTTAATACTACATGATCAACAATCTGTACTAAATATGAAGTCTTTTATAATGCTCAGTCTGCTTCACTTTTTTTATTGCCAAGACATTCCTCATACTGTTTAAAATACATAGTACAGCATGCTGCTTCTAACTCTATCCCTACCTGCAGAAATGCACAGGTTTTCAGTTGCAGCAAGTCCACAGAGGCAGGTCACATTCAAAGTGCCAGTATCACACATACGTTTATTTGTAGCCATAAGATATTCAGAAGGACTTTTCAAATGAGGAGTTTGCAAATGTGTCAAGAGTTGTTAACTAATGTACTACTTTTCCCAGGTTTCAAAAGGAACTGAGGTAAAATTATCAAGGCTACAGATTTTTCAGTTAAGGGCATAGACTTAAGCATTCATTGCTGTATCCAGGTATCTAAACAAAGGAGCAAGGATTTGAGACTCCTCAAAACATACTAATTACCAGTATAAATCTGCTGTCTCTAATGGCATACTGCCAAGAGGTAATTGAGCTTTACATGAAAATAAGTGTGAAACATCTGAAAAGACTGCTGATTTGGCCCAGGATATTAGCAGAAACATAGTGCCTGGAAGGGCTGCAGGGTTAAGGAACTCTCGTGTTTGGCCTTAAACTCCAAAGTAACACATAAGTCAAATCACAGGATGAAAATGAAAGAAAACAAAATCTCCTTGTCAGTAGGATCTCCTCTCCTATAGGACCACATGGCAGTACTTCTAAAGACAATACTGACTTTTTTGCTTGCTTTCTATGAAGTCACTGAGGGTCTGGCCTTGAGTGAATAAATAGATCAGACAATGTTAATAAATGCAGGCTCTCCAGACCAACAGGGGTGGCAGACACCACAGCTGTCAGTAAGAAACAAAAACTTACTTTGAAATTTTATACTCAAACCAAAAAGCATGAGGGTCTAATAGAAAAGGTTCCATGAGCCCTTGTGAATCACAAATAAGAGTTTTCCCTTGATTGTCTTGTTTCAGTACATTCTACTCTACCACCTATAAACCAGTATTTACCATACATACAGAAAAGTTTTTCACCCAGCCCAACAAGGCTGCCATGCTTTCATTGAAGAGTAGAGCGTGCCCAACACATCCCAGCACATTTCACATTTCTCACCATCACGCTTTATTTCTTTTTGACCACTCTCACAGACAGGTATTGAGAATACCAAATTGAAGAGGTCTGACTAATGGTATGACTATAGGACTGCTTGAACTCAGTGTACATCTGCACAGCAGCCGAAAGAAATAGTCCCATCCTTGTCCCACTAGGCCACATTCCCACTGGTCCTCATTAACTTCCTCCTGTTAGCACGAGGTTTTTGTGCAGTTACGCAGTGAACAGGTTCAGGGAGCCGATCCGGCTGATTTTTTTTTCTCTCCTTGTTTTGGTTTTTTTTCCCCTCCCCAGAGAGGTCAGAGTAGTTTTCAGCTGAGTTAGTTCCATCTAAACAGGTAATTGGAAGGAAGCTAAACAGAGAACTGGGGATGCAGATGGAGGCAATACTACTTCTTTGAGTGCGTGGTGATACCAGTTTACGTGGTAAGTAGAAAAGCATGCATCCACAGCATAAATTAAGAGTCCAGGCTCTGTCAACAGGCAGTGAAGACACTCCTAAATAGATTCTTCCAACAGATAATTCAGAATACCTAAACCAGAAGCCTAAAATTAAACAGCATGAATATGACAAGACCGTAATGTCTTAGTACTGTAATTCCCACAAAGACTTGAGGCTCTATTTACAAATGCAAATGATCTGGGCTTTAGCAGACATACTCTTGCTTAATGGTTTTTTCCATGGAAAAATTGAAACTTTCCCTTATGAGGGGGAAAGAAGACCCTCTGAAGGGCTGTCCTGCTAACACAATAAACATCTGTGGGTTCTTTCCTCTCAAGTGCTATTTTTCTAGGGGGTTCCTCTCTGATGAATTAGCAGTCCCAGTAGATCACGGCAAACAATCCTGCATACCACATCTTAAGAAGCAGTACTTCTTGGAACAGCTCGGTTTGGTCTGCCTTAATGCAGGCAAGTTAACACCACATTGTCAAATGCACTGAGGTCACCAACCTCCATCAGATGATCTGCTTGATCCTTTTCAGACAAAAAAAAAAGAAAAAAGCTTGGATTTCTTACAGAAATCTGAGTGCTCCAAGCTGGAAGCAGTAGGCTCAGTCACTCACAGCCCACCCACCTACAGATCAAGATGCACTGGAACAACCTCCTTCATAAGCCAGAAAAGTGAAGGGGGTTGGGAGGTGGGAGGAAGAGTTTCATATTTCATCTACCACTTTTAATAGAAAACAGAACATGGTGGGGAGTTGAAAGGAAAATGGGAAATCCCTGAAGATCCTAAGCATTGGCCTTGCAAGTCAGAACTGCCAATCACACCATGGCCCCTTCAACTCGTACTTCTTGAAGGGAAAAAAGGACGGGCACGTTCAGCCACTAGGTGTTAGTGTTGCTCCACTGAATGGGATCAGAGCAGGTACTTCAGAATAAGTAAAATGGCATCTGTAAGAGACAGCATCTGCAGCTGTACCTTAAGATTTAAACCATAGGAACTAAATCCTACTTCTGGATTCATGTATTGTGTCTCAAAAATAAAAGTCAAAAAAACAAAAAATACATTGGAGTGTTTTCTTGGGGGGGGTCATGGAGGTAGACTGCTCCTTGTGTTTTGTTTGTATATCACGGCATAAATGGAGCAAGGCAAAGTCATCCCTTGGGAACTTCAACTGACTTTGATGAAGGTACACAGGGAGAATTGTGCTGCTTAAGATGTCACTGAGTTCATGTCCACTGGTCAGGAAAAGACATTGGCTGCTGAGTTGTCTGCCTCCCTGACCACAGCCTGCAGTGAAACAGAGAGGCATTTTAATTCATCCTAGATCTGCTGTCAGTTAGGTGGGCTCTTCAGACACGTCATTTGACCTTTCCCTGCTTCTGTTTCTCCATGTATAAAATGGAAACAAAGATCATCATCTCCTCTGGGAAGGACTTTGAGACCACAGATAAATCAGAGCTGTAGTCCTTGACGATCTGTTGGCATGAACAGGTTTTGCACGAGCTTTTCCTATTGATTCCAGAATCAGTTTTCTTAGAGATGATGAACTGTGTGCTCACCCCCCTTTAGTAGCCACGTTGAAGTGAAACAGACTCATGATAAAGAGCAGAGCTCTCTATCCACTGTACCCCTGCCAATGCACCTTAATGTCCTGTTTCTGTTTGCTCCTTTTTCATAGCTCTACCAAAACTTTATCCAGAGGACAGCCAGACTTCACCCAAACCTTCATTTACTTAATCAACTAGGCTTTGAACTGAAGAGATACATTCCTTCCCTCAGCTTCTTAAGCAACAAGCTTCAAGTCTACAACAATATTTATTTACTCCTTAATTTTTAATAACAGGCTTCAGTGCACATAAATAGGTGTTTTTTCCTTTCAATTCTTGCATTCTATGCCTTGCCCCCAGATGAACCAGTATAAACAAAGAGGATGCAATGCAGGTCTCTGCCTGCACCCACTAGAAAGCTGTTTCTGCACACACACAATAAATGTTGTGCAATGCACAACAAACAGGCAGAGCATTCATTCTCATGGTAAGTCTCACCATGTGGATGTACTTCTAACCAAGGCATTATTTTCACACACAACTTGATTTGACTGCTCCAGGGTATGTTTTCCAAAGTTTTGAAACATTGTTCCAGTGCATTAAACAATGTACCACTACTGAGCCACAAAATCTTAAGAAAGATTTTTTGAGTTGTTTTCATAGGAAGATTTTTATATGCCACATTAAATGAAGTATAATGCAAACTTAAAACACTGTTCTCCAAAAGACAGAATGATTTGCAGTGCTGAAGTATTATCTGAAAGGTGACTGGCACTATATTTTACTGCTGCTTCCAGTAAAACCTGTGGGCCTCTAACTTGGAGCCAAAGCCCTCTTATCTGCAATTCAGGCAACAAGCATCATATCAATGTGTCTCATAGTTTGAGTTCTCATAGACATTTCTAGAGTAAATAATATTTTTATTGAAATATTATTGATAGCCTGCAATTCCTTTTGGCTTTTGAAGGAAGGAGGATCCATGGAGATCATGGAGATCCATGGAGAATCATCTGGAGATGAACATTTTCGCTTGCTACCAAGACAGTATGGTGGAAAAACAGCCATCTAATAAATGCAAGACTTACAGACCATTACCAGTACAGTCTGGAAGTAGTTCACTTACTGCTCGAGTTTTCTCTCTTCTGCAGTCTAACAAAGAGTTTTAAATAACTGAAACAATATGGCCTTGCTGATTTGTACACGTGTACTCTCAGCAAACAATACATCAGTAACTAAACTTTACCCATGTGCCTAAGGCAGATGCTGATAACATGAAATGTACTTGACTTAGATGCCTTTGAAAATGTCACCCTAAGGGGCTTGGCAGCTTAATTCCCACTTTCTAAAGTGACTTAAAACCCTAAATCATGTGGCTAAATCAAAAAATTGCAGCCTTAGTCAGCTGTGCTCTCCTTACTCTTCAGTGGCTAATATAAACACACAAAGACCCTATCCTACATTTCATCTAAAAACTAATCCTAATTGCTTTCTGGGCAGCTGCACAAACAGTTTTACCCAGTTTCAGTTACCTCTTATTCTTTTTTTTTCCTCTTCTGTGCTGCTGTCCACAATAGGACCCTTTATATCACATTTCTTTTCATGTGCTAGTGGATATAGCAGCTAATAACACATGCCAGCTAATAAGAGAGGTTGTCCTAATTTCTTCTCTCTGGGTCACCCTTTCTGTCTTTTGTTTGGAAGTTAGTAGGTCTGAAATGTGGAAAACAATATAGCAGCACAAATTATTAACTATGAGTTGTCCCAGTTCATTGTGACTTTGGTCCTGAATCACACATGGATCTTCACGAACAGTGCAATTACTGTTTTTTCATTGTCTTTGTTCCACCAGCCTAAAAACAAAGGGTTTTCTGAAGTCTGAAATAGTGTGTGAATGATGTGATGACACTGCCACACTGAACCATCTTAAACTATCCCTATGTAAGGAGTGAAACAGCAAGTAAGTCTATAGTGTGAAGGAAAAGACTCGACCCCCTCAGCAAGAGCAGAGCAGTTCTGGTTCACATTTATTAGTAGTACTAGTAATAAACATTTACATTATTGTAGCTCCTAAAGCCCCTATTTGAAAGCTTGTCTAAAACTGCTATTGTACCAGTGCACTCTAAACAGCTCTGAAGCAGCACATCTGCCTGCCAGATGTTTTTTTCTTACAAACCTCAATTTAAAAAAGCCTCTTGCTTCCCCTAACGAGCCTTAATAAGGAACTTCAAGAGCTTGCTTCATTGCCCATTCAAGGAGAATCTGCAGTTAAAATGGCAATGAAACTTCAGACAAGGACAGCCCTTCTCAAGCTAGTGAGGAACACCAGAGCAGTGCAAGAGCACTGTTAGTTTTTAAGTGTGTTTAGTACCTGTTAGCCTGACTCTTGCTTTCCTGGGAACAGAAGGGCCAAGGGGACACCTCTCTCCCCGCACAGTGCGGGCAGGAGGATCAGCTGCCAGTCCCGCACGATGGAAATAAATGCTGCAAGTCTCTTAGGGCAGGCTGGTTCGGGTTTAAAGCCGCACAGGCGTTGCAAACCGCACTGCGGGGAGCTTGCGGGAGCCCTGCATGCGCACAGGGCCTGAGCCATGCGGCCGACTCCCTCAGGACGGGCGCGGGAAAAACACGCCTGATACCTGAAGGGATAATTGAGGGGCCGCGTCCGTCTCCCGCTCTGCTGTGTGTGAGGAAAGGAGAAGAGTGACTGCCACTACCGCAGAATGCTCAGCCAAACG
>NW_010156137.1:0-34992 GCF_000695765.1 Mesitornis unicolor
ATATTTTTATATTTATATGATATATACATAAATAACTATTACCAACCTTTTTTTTTTTTTAAAGTGGCAAGGATCTGCTAGTGTTATGTATTTTAATACACATTCTCTGTATCTCAGTATAGGGTAGTTCTGGACTTAATTTCTGAAATGTATTCACAGTGCCCAGATGTTAAACTGTAGAAATTTCCTTTCCAAAAGTAGCATCTGGCTCATTGGCAATCTGTACTTGCTGTTTTGTTGGCTTCACTGCAGTTGTCTTTAGGCTGTGAAATGATTAGGATACTGACGTGATATCTTATTCACTAGAATCCCATTGCTTTTAGCAAACTCATTGTTTCTGTTTTGTAGCTTTTCCAAAAAAAAATCTAAGTAACAACAAAATTTCTCCCAAACATCTCTACATGAGCTGAAAGCAATGGGGAAAATGTCCAAATGATTTATCCAAGGATAAGATAAAATGAGTACTTTTCAGAATAATCTGGGAAAGAGATTAAAAAAAAAAAGATAATAGCTAATAGCTATTTTATTACTATAATGCAATTCAGACTTCAAGTATATTACATTTTTTTTAAGAAACTTGATAAATTGCTGGGTTTTATCCTCAGACAGGATTCACTGTATTTATAAGATTAAAGTTGTGATCTTCCTTATATTCTACTTCTAGAAATACCTTATAAAATACATCAAGTATTAGTACAAAAATGTTGCATGAAGCTCCACCATCAGGTACCATATAAACATAATAGAAAGTATATAAAATTTTAGAAGTGAATGCAATAGGTTTTGAAGAGAGATAGAGTGGACAAATTTTATTAGCTTCTTTTCAAAGTAAATTGCCAGCCATGTAGGGGTATGGATATGGACTAGGGTTTTGACCTAGTCTTTCTTTTGTATATACTGTCTTTATTTTATGCTCATATGGCTCTTTGAGCATGAACTTCAATGGACTGTCTTTTAAATGACTTGTTGATTGTTATCCAATGATTTTACAAAAGATGTTTTGATTTTATCTAATTTCTGAGATTATGTCTTGCAATGTAGTTTCAAAAATATTATTGGACTAGTTACAGACCAATGATGTTGTAGGTTTTGTTTGTGGGATAAGAGGAGTTTTGTTCCTAACAATGATATATACATTTTTTTTATTTTTAAGAACTTTTTCCCTAGGTCCCATTTAGCTTATGAAAATTTCATTCAGTTATTTTGGTGTTATAACCAGTCTTTGCTTTATTATTTATAAATACATATAAAAACTGTAGACTTAGGTATTAATATCGTCTTCTTTTAGATTCTCATAAACTTAATCTTAGCTTTTCTTTTGAACAATGAAAATATGTTTTCCCAAGCTGGAAAATCTGAAAATTCTGTGATTCTGAGACTGCATTTCAGATCCAAATTTCCATCCAGCCATATCTCTATTATGTAATAATAGAGAATATTGAGCTAATATAAGTAAAGCAGATGGTAAAAAGTGTCTGCTGACCAAAGAGGAGCAGTGGGACAGAACCTGGATGGGTCAGCCCATCTATAAAAGATAATCTCAGTTGTCATTGTTCACATCAATTGCTTTTAATGTCACTTACTGCCTAGGAGTTGTGTAACTTTCTTTGAAGCCTTTAATGTAATACTGTTGAGATGTTGAAATATTTGATTTATACTTTTGAGTTTATATATGTCACCCCCCTATTAAGAAATTAATTCTGTTAGAGTTACTTTACCTTAAAATAAACATGCATTCTTTTGTACAGATACAAGACCATTACTTGCTATATATCCAATTTGTCTTCTAATTTATGAAAGTATAATGATATTGCATTATTGGTGTAAAGTTAATCAAGACTTTAATGGGACAGCTATATTTCTATTGAGTGTTTATTTTTTCTTTTACTATAATGCATATCTTCAGCGAGCTGATTATGCAGTGTAACAATGAATTCACTAATTAGAAAGTTATTACTAGATCTATTATGGGTAAGAATTCTGGCTTAGTAAGTTGTATTTTAAGATACTTTCAAATAGGAGACAAATTCACATAAATAGTTACAGCAGGGTGCTTATTCTACGGGTGCTTCATCTGTTTTACTTCGGAATTTTTTTTGACTAGATGGTCTATATTTCTGTGTATGCGAAGTAAACACGAGATGGCTCCACATAATATCTCTGTGACTTGATAACTTTTTTTACTTGTTTTACATAGATGTGAGCAGCTCATGCCAAAGACCAAGAAAAAATGTGAGGTTTAGTATGAACAAGGTGACGATTTGTTACATATTTTTAAACTTGTTTCTGCTTTGAATTTCACATGAGGATTGAAATCACATTTCCTCTCAAAGCAAAGGCAGAAAAGACCATATGATTAAGAAAAAGAGATATATTTAAAATCAGGAAGTCCAAATGTTGACCATATTAGAAGTTACTTTTTAAAATTGGAATGATAATTGGATCCTAGTTATCAACAAATAAATTTTCTTCAAATTAAATGAGAACAATGCCTTCAACCAGAAAGTGAACCTATGTGATATCCTATTTATAATCTGGAGCATCTAGTCTCAAAACTAGTCATATAGTTCATCTTTCCTTGGTTTATCTCACCATACACACCAGACATCTAAGAATTCTTAATAACATTCTAGCCCAAAATGACAAATAAATTAAAAATAAATTCTACATTTAGAAAGAATAGTATCATGAGAGCTATACAGCAAAGGTTTAAGTCTTTAATTTTGTCCAGGCTCTAGCATCACTAAAGTCATTATGAGTGAGATCTACATAGTTAGGTGTTTACAATTTAGCATTTGCTACACCTCAAAAATTAAGTGCTTCACCTGGGACTGCATTTCTGTGAAGTCAGGACTGTCAGTCCTAGATCTAGCCTGAAGATCACTGATCTGAGATTCAGCCTCTGCACTTTTCCTAGTTTTTATTAAATTATCATGTAATGCAAAATGCATAAAAGCTTAATGGGAAAAAAAAAGATTATTAAGGCATGCCTCCTCTACAACTTAGTAGCTTAAAATTAAGATACTGATTCTGTGCCTTACTTTCTGACTATAAAACCATGGAAAGACCACAGATGTCTGACAAAATAATAGCAGAACACTAGAAAAGACTTCCACAGCTAGACTGACAGAGTGACCCTAGAGAAAAATGGGTATCAGCAAACTGTGGGTAAAATGTTGATTTGAAGAAGCATAGAGCATTAAGCAGAGCATTTTCTGGTACCATTTGACTGTTCTTGTGTTTAGGATAGTAGGACTTTACTAATGAAGAACATAGAAATACAATCACATTAGTTATCTCTCATCTCTTTATCAAATTACTTAAAGTCACTTAAAGAAACAGCATTATCTTTTTTTTTTCTACTTCAGAGAGACATGTGAAGGAAAAATTGCTTTCATGAGTAGAGGGAGTGTCATTGTTTAAAGGTTAATAGGAAGAGAGGGAAGGACAGGTGGTAGCTGTAGGACCTTGAGGGGTTAGAGAGTCTTTCTGGACAATGTCTGAAAACCAAGGAGGCTGGAAATTTCATTTTGGGCAGGCCTTTTCCTTCCTTCCTGGGCTGCCTTGGGTGTCATCTTCAGGATGGCTGGGACTACTTCCACGTGTTCAGTGGCATCCACCACTGCAGGTACGACTGAAGTCCCTTGCGATGAGCCAAGACCGTCATGAGGGACTTCTCGGACACTTTTACTCAGAACTACCGGGATCAAGTTTTGTATATAGTTGTATATCCTTTTACCCTTATTATTTCACTTTTTTTTCCTTTCCCCTGTTTTTTTCATTAAACTTTTTATAGTCTTAACTTCCAATGTTGTGTGAGGCATCTTTTCTGTATTCTCTTTTTATCCTCCCCTGGGAGAGTTGAGGGACAACAGAGAGAAATCCTGTTCCCTGTTTCATTTGGGTTTGCCCTGAGCCCTAAATTGAGACAGTGGGGTTCACTTTCAGGTTGTAGACACTTAAATTTAAATGCATACATTTCATAAAATCATAGAATGGTTTAAGGTGGAAGGGACCTTAAAGATCTCTAGTCCAACCCCCCTGCCATGGGCAGGGACACCACCCACTAGACCAGGCTGCACAAAGCCCTGTGCAACCTGGCCTTGAACACTTCCTGGGAGGGGCCATCCACAGCTTCCCTGGGCAACCCATTCCAGTATCTCATCATCCTCACAGTAAAGAATTTCTTCCTAATATCTAGCCTAAATCTACCCTCTTCCAGTTTAAAACCATTCCCCCTCATTCTATCACTACCTGCCCTTGTAAAAAGTCCCTCCCCAGCTTTCCTATAGGACCCTTTCAGGAACTGCAAGACTGCAATAAGGTCCCCTGGGAGCCTTCTGTTCTCCAGGCTGAACAGCCCCAACTCTCTCAGCTGGTCCTCGTAGGGTAGATTCTCCAGCTCTCTGATCATCTTGGTTGCCCTCCTCTGGACCCACTCCAACAGCTCAATATCCTTATGCTGGGAGCCCCAAAACAGGATGCAGCACTCCAGGTGGGGTCTCACAAGACTAGGGTAGAGGGGCAGAATGACCTCCCTCGCCCTGCTGACCACACTTCTTTTGACGCAGCCCAGGATGCGGTTGGCCTTCTGTGCTGCAAGTGCACATTGCCAGCTCATGTTGAGTTTTTCATCAACCAACACCCCCAAGTCCTTCTCCTTGGGACTGCTCTCGAGCCATTCTCTGTCTTTGTGGCTCTATTTGTGCTTGGGATTGACCCTACCCAGGTGCAGGACCTTGCACTTGGCCTTGTTGAACTTCATGAGGTTGGCAAAGGCCCCCCTCTCCAGCCTTTCCATGTCCCTCTGGATGGCATCACTTCCTTCCAGCATATCAACTGCACCACTGTTTGGTGTCATCCACAAACTTGCTGAGGGTGCACTCGATCCCACTGTCCGTGTCACTGACAAAGATGTTGAACAGTACTGCTCCCAGTACCAATTCCTGAAGAACACCACTCATCACTGGTCTCCATTTGGACATTGAGCTGTTGATCGCAACTCTGAGTGAGACCATCCAGCCAATTCCTTATCCTGCCAATAGTCCATCCATCAAATCCACGTTTCACCAGTTTCATGACCAGTATGTCACACGGAGCATTTAGATCTTTGTATCTCAACAAGGTGTTCAAATATCTGTGATAGGTAACACAGATCTACTTAGTACATGAAAAGCTTTTGGACAACTAGTTAACCCACCTTGAAATAGACCTATACATTTGGTCATATCTAGGGTCTTAAGTAGGCAAATAAGAGAGAATCTACAAGAAATCTGACTGGTTTTAGACCTCTAGTTTTTTAGTTAAATGGGATAAATTAGAACTGCTTGTCATGTGGAACAGGTGTGGTTATATGCCAACTGCTTTCTTGCAATAGGCAAGAGCTCACTATATGGTAAAGAGTTCTTGGTATGATTGATGGCCACTCAGTTGCTCATTTAATTGCTGGATATAATTACAGCAATCTAACTAAGAGGACAGTTTTTAGAACTACCTAAAACCAAATTCCACTAAGAATATGATAAAGCATCAAGAATTTTTTAAATTGAATATCCTATATGTCCACTATCTCCATTATATGTATAACAAAGGTTGAATTTTTTGTTAAACGTTTTATAAAGGTACAACCACTAGAATTACATTGCTGCAAGTTACATGTGTGCTTTTGATTTATAGAAATCTCTAACATTTAAGCATTTTTGCAAGTACTTACAAATTTCCAGAATAAAAGTGGAAAAAAGATATCAGTGGGCTCTAAGGTCTAGTTCTCTACTTGACATATTCGATATGATGTCACCTAAGAACTGTCATTAGCATGCACTCGTAATTAGGAAGCAAACTTTGGGGGAGTGGAATCCTTCTTTCTTTTCTAATATTAGCCATATATAGCTGGGAGCTCCAAAATTGCCCACCAAATCTTGTGTCATAAAAACAAGAGAAAAAAAAAAAGAAACCCCAGAAACTTCAGGCACATCCTTTGTTTTTCTGATGGTGTTTTGGAGGGGAGGGGGTTGCTTGTTTTTCTGTCTGGGGAAGAACCTAGATGTGAGTCCTTTCTAAGGACTCACTGTCTTGTTTTGGCAGATAGCAGCAACCCTGCACTGGTGTTCCTTAGGATATGATATTATAACGGACATTACTCCAGTGAATTTGGCAAGCATAGCAAGTTGAGGGATATTGTGCTGCATCTTGTGGCACTAACATGCAGCTTAGATTTACAGTCCTCTGATGTCTCTTTCTTTTCATCTTTTTCCTTTCTTTTCTTTCCACCCACCCATCACTATTATTACAAACACAAATTAAGATGGTTGGGATTCATGGTCCCAATCTAAATTTCTCTAGTTCCTCACAAATGACAAGTATGCTCGATCTGGTTGGTTGAGGCCTGGGGAAGGCTGCTCAAGACAGTTAAGTACATTCCTAACAAAGAATCTGAAGGGAATAGAACCTGTTCTGCTCTTGTGACTGCTTTCAGGAACCTCCTGCTTATCCTAGGGTCTTATCCTGGTATCTCCTTGGATAAATAAATAAAATATGAAAGAAAAATCACTCTTCTGCTTATGTTTTAGCCAGATTTGCTCTTTCACTTTTTTAATATAATAAAAGATATCCTTCTAAATTTTATTAACAAAATTATTTGTCACTTTTGCCTTTCTCTTTTTCACTTCCTTTTAAACACTCTTCATCAAAACGAAGCAAACATCAATGTCTGAAGTAAAAAAAAGAGTAAAAAAATCACATGGTATCTTTCACTCATTACATTGTATTTTTTCCCCTTGTGATTATAACTATGATGAATACAAAATGTGTCTCTGTAAACTTCTGAAAAATAACCTATGTGTATATTTTTTTGTAAATTAATACTATGGGCTGTGGGCTTTTCTTATTTCCTAATTAGACTTCATTAAGAATCATCACTATTTAGACCTAACATGTTTGCATTCTGAGCACCTGTAAAAATTTGTCATACAGAGGCTCCTCAGAGAGAAAAAATACTATGTTAGCTGTTTCTGATGAGGAAAAGTTTCAGTGACATATAAGTACTAAACTTTCTTATTTTCCTTCCCTCCTGCAATTTCTTACATAAGACATAAGGGTTACAAATATTTATTGAAACACTGAAAATGTAAACAGTCCAACAGCATATTCTCAAAAGCCAATTGTAATACAAACAGCAAGGAATAAATGAACTTAGTACTTGCACAGATTTCAATCCCTAAAAATTTCCACGTGTATTTTTAGCTTTGTTCGTTTTATACAGCAGTACATATGCTCATGAAACTCAATAATCACTTAAGACAACTTGTTCTAATGTTATATGTCAATCTTATATGTCCTAGAAACAATATATCTGTAGATTTCCAATTGTATTCACATACATGTGTGTTTCAACATACCAGTGAATGAGGTGGAAAAGGTATATACAACCAGATGAAGTGTAATATCACAAATCAAAATAATTTGTTATTTTTGAAGGTTCTTTATTGAACCTTTCTGATTTTGTTGATAATAGAAGGATTTTATGCAAAGGAATGTACTTCTGAAGGAACCTTTTCTCACGATGTACAGCATTGGTTACATTATCTGTTGTATCCTTGAACCCACTTCCAAATAAAAGCACAGCCCTACAGGACTTACAAAACCAGGAAGCATTTCAAGGAAGTTCATTGTTAATGAACTTAGTGTTTGCTGAGTGTGTGAAAACATGAGAAAGCTTGACAGGCTCTAGTATTAAGCAGTAGCTGTTGCCTGTTATGGAATATAGAAAAAAGTAGGTACCTAAAAGGGTTGTATATTTTAGATTGTTTGTTCTTTAAGGTTACATCCTTACACAAGTATTTTATTGGTGTTAAACCTTCTATCACCTTCTGTTACTCAGCAGCTGGTACAATCCTCTGCTCCCTGGAGTAGAGGTGTAACAGATGCAGTCACCTGGAATGTAGATGCATTTCCCTGGACCACAACTTTTTAGCTCCAAAAATAGTTACAAAGAAAAACTGTGTCCATGAAAAAGTAATCTTTTATTTAAAAATATTTTTAAAAAATCACCATTCTGTACTACTTAGAAGCAAAATAAGCAAGCAATTCATCACAAAGAATGGCAAATGCAAATACCATAGTTTTGTGACCCCCACTTTATTCAGCTAGCTGAACTGAGAATTGGGCATCAGACCATAGCTTCTGAAGCTTCATTTTGTTCTGAGGTGTTTAGGCAATTCAGACAAACTGAAGACGTTTCAATGGAATTTGTGTGGATTTAAATTAAACTCAAACTGGACCATGGACCAAGAACTACAACAGTGGTTGACACCATTCACAGATATTCTAAAACTGGCATTAGAGGATCATGAGAGTATGTCTGAGATGGAGAAAACGATGTTGAAAAACATTCAAAGAGTATTATGTTTGCTTTTCTGGGAAGCATGGGTTCTCTAAAATATTGAATAGCCTCCACTAAAACAGCAGAGGAATCACTCTAGGAAATCACAGAACAGCAAGTTTAAATTCAGTAGCTAGTAAATTGTTAGAACATTTATTAAAGCAGTCAATGTGTAAGCACCTAGAGTAAAGCAAGGTGATAAAAAGTAGGCACCATACAGTACTTACAGAGAAATCATGCCAACCTAACAATGTCTTATTTTTATAAGCCTTAGTAAATTAAAGAAATGTTGGCAACACACAGTAGATCTCAAGCTGGAATCCTGCAGAGTATTCTCACATGGCAATTAAAACACAAGGAGGTTGAAATACTGCATTATGAACCAACATTAAGATTGACATAAATGAGTAGTGATTACACTTCATTCCTAGATGGAAGGACTGCTGATGGAATCATTTTCTCAAGACAACGATAGTAATATTTTTTATATCCTATCTCATCGCTTTTAATTTTTTTCTCATTATTTACTAATAATTGGAAAAGGATGTGTATTTGTACTCAATGGGAAACCTTTTATACGTATCAGTATTTTCTGTTTGCTTTAGCTGAACAAAAACAAAAATTTAATCCTTATCTCCAGTTTCCTCTCACTTGGAATAGAAATAACTATTATTCACATTGTACAGAGAACAGAGGCAAAATCATCTCACAGACTGCTTTGTAATATTGCTAGCACAGGGACAGGACACCTGCCCAGCTCACTGTCACTACATGCACCAAGTACAACTAAATGTTTTCACATGGCATTATATCAGAGTTTAGAAATAAAAATCAGTTATCCCCACTGCTGATTGCCTATGAATTGGAAAGGCTTTTCACAGTTTTAATAAAGAGAGGTAAAGGACTGTCATAGTTTAGGTCTGGGCTGGCCACTAAATCCTGGACAGATTCTCTCTATTAACCCCTCTCCCCTTCCCAGAAGGGAAGAGAAAAGAGAATAAGGGAGAGAGACTTTATGAGTTGGAAAATAAAACTAATAGATTTAATAAAACAATAATACTAATACTACAGGATAATAATGTAAATAGGAAAATAATGAAATATATACGGACATATTTCAGACTGAGCTGAAAAGTAAAATCACTAAATAGAAAATTAGTTCTATTTAGCTCCAACCAGGACAAGGATGTATAGTCCTTGGGAAATATAGGACAGATAAAATATACAGTTGTGTGTTGCAGTCCATCTCCTTTGCACAGCTCGCCAACATCTGCACCAAGTTTCCCGGAACAACATCTTAGTGAAGAAACAAAACAGACTTCTACATAGAGCTGACAAGCTTTATTAGTTCTGCATATGCCAGACCTGAGCTGAGACATTTATTCCACACCTGTTCCTTTAAACTTAGATTCCGGGCATTTTATTCAGTTGAGAAAGCTTATAACTCAATCTTAGCATTGTGCCAGTCTAATAAACTATCCCATCATGGTGCTCAAAGGCACAATGTAGAGACACCTTTTCTGCCAGGTAAAATCTAGCACAGAAGTGAGAAGACCAGTCCTGAGTTGGAGGTAATAAGGCTAGCTAGAAGGCAGACTTCTCTTCATCTGCTTCTCTTTGCTACAGGTACCAGAAGGCGTATTAGTTTTCATACAGTTCCAGGCCTGACCTGTCTCTGTGTGTTAAACTCAAACTGTGCTGAAGTTAATTTCCAAACACTAGATCACTGCGGGATGCAGGAGTCAAGGAGACTCAGCAAAAGGCACTGAATTTATGCGATATAGCTTTAGACTGCAGGGCAGGACTTCTTTCCCTAATTGTAAACAAGTTTGGTTATTTACAGTTATTGAAATAGTGGTGACTGCATGTGGAATATCACAGAATCACAGAATTACAGAATGTTAGGGGTTGGAAGGGACCTCAAAAGATCATCTAGTCCAATCTCCCTACCAGAGCAGGAACACCTAGATGAGGTTACACAGGAAGGCGTCCAGGCGGGTTTTGAATGTCTCCAGAGAAGGAGACTCCACAACCTCTCTGGGCAGCCTGGTCCAGTGCTCTGTCACCCTCACTGAGAAGAAGTTTCTTCTCAAATTTAAGTGGAACCTCCTGTGTTCCAGCTTGTGCCCATTACCCCTTGTCCTATCATTGTTTGTCACCGAGAAGATCCTGGCTCCATCCTCATGACACTCACCCTTTAAATATTTATAAACATGAATGAGGTCTCCCCTCAGTCTCCTCTTCTGCAAACTAAAGAGACCCAGCTCCCTCAGCCGCTTCTCATAAGGGAGATGCTCCACTCCCTTAATCATCTTTGTAGCCCTATGCTGGACTCTCTCCAGCAGTTCCCTGTCCTTCTTGAACTGAGGGGCCCAGAACTGGACACAATATTCCAGATGCGGTCTCACCAGGGCAGAGTAGAGGGGGAGGAGAACCTCTCTTGACCTACTAACCACCCCCCTCCTGATACACCCCAGGATGCCAATATGCTCTCACTACAGTCAATGGAGATATAGTCAGAGGAGATATAGTCAGTGAAATCAATGTAGTCTGCAGAGCACAACTCAAAGCAAAGACCTGGGGTTGTTAACTACTTCTCACAACTCTTATCAACTAAAATGAGCATGAGTGTGATTTAGGAGTATTGACTGAAACTAATCTAAAATTGAAATGGCACTAAAATACTCATACTTGGACAATAAAATCCCTTCCCTTATGGTGAAGTGGACTAAAATGGGGGCTTAGAAATCAAGCCCACAGATAGATATTTACATTGAGAGGCCTATATATGGATGTCTACAATTCTGAGCTCTCAATTTTTCTTACTGACACTGTGGACCTCAATTTACTTTTACAACAGAAGCCAATAATACCAACTGAGATGCTTTAGATCTTCCATCTGATCCATGACTACCATAGCAGAAGGTGACTGGCTCTTCTAGGATGTGTGTCACATCTGTGAATTGTTGTCTTAGATACTCCAGAGTGTCTCAAATGGCATGAGTCCTTTCTGCATGCAAATGAATCAAGCCAGATATATTTTCATAAGAGCTCACCTATACTCCAAGGAAATAAATAGGCACTCTAGGGTACAATTCATCTCTTCTCATTTAGACATCTAAATACATTAGACAAATTGTACTTTAGTATTTCCTATTCCTTTCCACTTAGAACTTATTTTTATTACATTCCTCAGAGCTTCATAGCAGCACTTCTAATGCGGTACTCCCAACTCACCCTTACCTCAGAAAATGCAAAGTTTGCTACAGGCTATAATATATTTGGTTTCTGAACTGACAGTTTAGAAATACTAGCTTTCCAGAGCTGGTTTGGGCATCCATCCAGCAGTTCATCACATGGTATAGATGTACCTGACCTGCTGAAGGTATTTTGTATTCAGATCATTTAATCACATTTTGTTTTAAGTAAATTAGCCCACTGGTCCCTCACATGTTATATCCATTACCTAGATTCATCTTGTGATGTTAGTGCTGTTAAATTGCCAGTAGCTGCTCTTATTCTCTTTGAGGTTATTAGGACTTAGACAGCAATTAAGCAACATGTCGACTGCATTAGAGTTTCAATATATAGTATAAGAGTTTATAAGTAGATTGAGTGTAGCGCCTGTCTCATGGTTAGAGTGTGTGACTACATATTCTGTCATAGATACTAATATATAAAATCATTTTCCCAGGACAATATTCTAAACAAGGTAGAATATGACTTGACCGAACTTTAGAGAATGTACTGCATATATTCTGTTCTGAATTTTGCCATGAAAATTGATTCATTAGGCAATTAGGACCACAACCAGAGCTATTTACATGTCTCTACAGGTAAAGTTCATTCTTTTTCCTTCCTTTAGGTGATACAATTATTGCATCAAAAGCAGAATTCTGCATTAGGAGAAGCACTAATGGCGTGAGCATGTTTCATATAGAAAGAGTGGATAGAGAAGCTGGGTTAGTGAGGAGACTGACAGGGAAACTGGATTGGATGACAGGAAATGTTTGCAAAGAAATTGTTAGTTAAACTGCAGGGAGGGTATTAACTTAATATTTGATGACAGTCTGGAAAAACTGGAAGACAGCTTCACTTTGGAGATAACTGGTTACCCTGACAGAGAAGCTGTGAATCATTGTGTTTGTGAGGAGTTAGAATCATAGAATCATTTAGGATGGAAAATAGCCTTAAGATCATAGAGTCCAACCTGTTATTAACCTAACATTGCCAAGTCCACCACTAAATCATGTCTCTAACGACCAGATCTATAGTGCTTTTAAACATCTTCAGGAATCGTGACTCGTCCACTGCCCTGGGCAGCCTGTTGCAATGCTTGACAGCCCTTTTGGTGGAGAAATTTTTCCTAATAGCCCATCTAAACATCTTGGTGCAACTTGAGGCCATTTCCTCTCCTCCTGTCACTTGTTACTTTGGAAAAACCAACACCTGCCTTGCTACAATTTCCTGTCAGGTAGTTGTACAGAGCAATAAGGTACCACCTGAGCCTCCTTTTCTCCAGACTAAACAATCCCAGTTCCTTCAGTTGCTTCTCATAAGACTTGTTCTGTAGAACATTCACCAGTTTTGTTGCCTTTCTTTGAATGCAATCCAGAACCTTGAAGTGTTATTCAGATGGAGTTGGGCTGTGGCATCTGAATGGAAGATGAGGAGAACTAACAGTGTTCTGCAATAATATATTTGGGGGCTGAGAAAAAAAAATGTGGCTTTGATGAAAGGAAAAGTAAGTTATTCATGATGAGAGAATCTGGGACAGGTTAGGATCCATAAAGTATTTTATTTGATTTATTTTTTATTTTTTTAAAATATTTTTTCTTTTTTGCTGTTTCTTTTTTCTACTGCTCATTTGTTTATTTCTTTAGATTTAATGACTGTGGGACAGAAAGAGGATTTGTTGGTGATATATGTCACCATAAGTGCTGTTGCATTAGCAGCCAGCCCTATCCTTGAAGCTAGATATGACATTCCTTCCAGTCTGGGGGAATGTGCATTCTAAAGCTGTGTATCTATCACATGACTTTGAAAATACACTTCGACTGACCTTAAAGAAATATTTAGGCAGTGATTTTAAGGGTGGATGTTCTTTTAGTGTGAACTTTGATTAGCTATGCAAAAAAAAGTTATAGTAAATTTGGGCTGTATTTGATAACCTGTGTTCTGATCATTTTGGCCCATTGAGGTTATTCCTGTTAATCAGATAAAACCAAAAGTGTAGCTGTTAAACTTTTAATTGCCAAGGAAATATTAATTGAATATTCAAAGAAGGAGAGTAAAAAATTAAGCTTGACTGTGCAAATACAAAACACATTTAATATGCTCAGAAAATGTCTTGCAGTTCCAACAGCTTTTCCATAAATTTAGTCATGTGGTAGTTCATGATAACATTATTCAGTTGCCTAACCATAAGCAGATAAGATTGTTAAGAGTGTCCTACTTGAATTTTAGGTGTCATTTTGGAAAGGTACAGGTTCTCTGCAGGTACTGTGTCATACTTGCCAGCCCAACACAGATTTTTAATAGAAAAAAAATGCTGTGACTAATGTAGTCTATTAGAGATTTCAAAGGAATAGAGAAGGAATTAATTCACTCATAAAAATGTTGACATAGATATAGGTTGCTATTAAGCTTTGTAGTTCACTATTAACTATCTCATATCTAGCCAAGTCTTGAAAGAGAATAAACTTTATAATATGAATTTTTTCTTTTATTCATGTATTAACAACTTATTCAATAATATGTATTTGCCCAACATATCATGCATTGGTGGCATTGTAGGTGTGGATTGGATTTTGACAATACCTTCAAGATAGTAAGTTGAAAATTACTTGAACAATATTAATTTGCCTTTATAGTATCTCTGACATAGAAATTATTATTTTTCCCAATTTAAAAAGAATCATTAAGAAATCCCTCACTTGGCAGAAGCTATTAATTTCACCTAAATTAAGTCATCTGAAATTTAAGTGTGTAGCCTAAACTAGTTTTCTTAGCTCCCTCTGCAGTCAATGGAGAGTCATTCTCCTTATCTGTTTTAAAAGCAACTTTGTGCTCTGGATGTTCCCATTTCTCTCCATGATTATAGAGTGATTCTAGATGATTGTTTCACACTCACTTTTAGTGAGACAAAGTGAATGTCACAGACATCATACTGAATGTCCATATTCCTCTCTGGAAGACTATGAAAAAAAAGCCAGATTCACAAATTGTTAGTCCTTGTATGACTAATCTTAGGGTGCTATGAGGTACAGATTGGAAGAATATTTTCATTCAAATCTATACTTCTTTCACCTACATAGAAGAAGGGAAATTCTACAGGGAGAATATTTTGTAAGGGGAAGATTTAGTGGAATGGGAAAGGTCTAAAGAAGGGATAGTGTATAAAGAAAGGATTAGCGTGATGAGTTTAGAGTACAAAGGGCTACAAGAGGCAACTGTCATTCTTAGGAAACAGTACTAGGACATAGTGTGCTCTTAGTATAATAATGAGGAATATGCCCTGAAGAAAAAGAATAAAAGCTATTTATGTATGTAGCTTTGTGTAAATATACACACACACTTATACAACATTGCCTATATATATATGAAGTATATACTATATACATAATCTATCATTTTTTTCTTTTCTTTGTGATATTATTTTTTGTATCAGGTGTTAAACATCTTTGTTTGTTTCATAATGAAATATAATTAATCATGAGATTGAGAGAATAAAGACCACATATACAAAATACATAGTTCAGAAATAAATACTCGTATGGGAATAAAGTTCAGATAAAGTCATTGCTAGTAGATAAGGAGTCCACACTGCACAGTTGTCAAATAAATAGTCCATTGTGAATATAGGTGTTGAATTTCTCTCTCATAGGTTGTCAAAGCACAGTACTATGTTTTCAGTTTTACGCATGGAATTTTAAAAGGAGAATTTTTTTGAACCACTGAAAACATGGTTTAAAACATAAGATCTTGAAGCTAATGAGCTTTTATTTTATGTGTTTGTGTTATAAACCCCAGTATTTTCTGTCCAATGATACATTCTCTGTAAATAATATATTCTATAGTAAATCAGAGTGCAGACTGTCCTTAGAAGCTAGCCTGATCTTTCACCACTGTATTAAAAAAGAGAGATTATTTGATATATGCATAGTGTTAGAAAAAATGTTGCAGCAACCCCATTAGCTAGTTAAAGAAATCAGGTGAAGTTGATCACTATGCAGAAAAGTGAATGAATCTTTAACTCCTATGAAAATAGCCTTATTTAATGAGATCACACAATGAGAAGTTGTCTTTTCTCAGAAAGAAGCAAAGAGAGTTGTCACAGCTAAAAAATAGAGACACTGGGCTACTTGCCAAGTAGACTTGTAACAATAGGGATATATTGGACCTCAGATACAGCACACAAAAACAAGAGAGGTGCTGATACGTATAAATGCACTTGACACTATAGAAGAGGTATATTTAGGCACTCTGCAATAAAAATTTGTCTCAGATAAACTGAGGATTCCTGTATCTGCTTTTGTATTAGAAACTTTAGACAACTGTACTATCTAAATCCAAAAAAGGAACTACTCAGAAATAGTCATTGTCGTCACTGCTGTTTCCACTAGCTATGGACTCTCTATCAACAATTAAAGACAAAAACAATAAAGATGAAAGAGAGTCCAACCATAAGAGTGGTCTTCATGGTAACTTAGGTATTCAGAGGGATGTTTGAATAGATATTCAACAAGAGATCACAAAAGCTTTTAAAACTACTTGTGTAGCACCCTGGTCTAAAATGGAAAAACCACATGGAATGGATAGGAGGAGAAATTTCTTGGGTAAAAACAAAATTAACAAACAAAGAAACAAAAACTTTCAAAATGTCTTTCTTTTCATTTCAAGGTTTTCATTACTCTTATCCTATAGTGTTAGAGACTTAAGACTGAGCCTGTTAATGTTGCAACTGTCTTTTAAAATAGGTAGTTTGGGATTATTGTGCACCTTAGGTAAAAACATAAATTAGTGTATGAATCCTTGAACAAGGTACAGGTTGATATCTAATGAGACAGAGGAAGGAAATTACTTCTTAGACATGTAACGGATAAATGAGGTTGCACACAAAGGAAGATCTCTACTTTATCCAAGTTATCTTCAGATCCCTATAAAAATATGAGAAATTCCTGCACTAATTCTTCTCTCTGATAAACTCATTGTTAAAAATTAGTCTTCTGCCTTTTAACCTATCAAACACTTTTTGCATTTTTCTCCTCTTTCTTGTGAAATTCATTTCTCAGTGCCTAGACGGCCAAGGTATGAGTTAACATGGTATAATCCAAACATGAACAAAAACATACGGCAAGTCTGAAAAAGTTCTCTTTTCACAACATCTTTAAGTTATAAAAAGTATACTCAATAATATCAAAATAATCAACAGGTCACTAATACCCCTTTGAGCATCTATTTCTAAAATGTACATCTAAGTAATGTGTAAACCATTTGCATAAATAAAAAGAAATGAACAAAGGTTCAGGCAAATGAAGGCTTGGACTACTCAATTGAAAAAATAGACCTAGAAAAAGAAAGAAGAGAGAGAGAAGGGATTTTTTTTTCTGGTCTCTTCTTTATGTATTTTATATGAATCAAGTTTATGAAGTACCGTACAACTAGTGTTAGTTAGACCCATATATATTCTACAGAGACTATGGGAAAAAGATCTCTCCATATTCAGCCCCCTTTGTTCAAACAGGGATCCAAATACTTTTGATGGTAATATATAGAATGATAGCTTAGTTAGTTGATGGTAGTGTCCACTTAGACCTCTTGATTTTCCAGCTAAGTGCTGCTCTTAAAGAAGTGGACTTTGTAAGAAGTGAAGAATGGATTTTCTTCTATTAGGTAGTAAATGCTTAAATGCATGAGCAATTATCCACAGGCTCCCCTCTTTCAGAAGCTTGACATGATAACACATTCTTTGTAATAGAGCAATTCCACAAATCTAGACTGTTACTAAAAATTCAAAGACTGTTATCTTAACCCAAACATGCCTTCATGCTCAGAAGCAAAAGTTGACAAGTGAGTAAGTATGAAACTCCGTATAGTTTCTCTCAGTATTAATAAATAAATGCAGAATATACCAGTGAGTGATTTCTCTCTTCCTTTATAATACAATTCATAAAATGTAGGTACTTATTTTGCTGTTGAGCTTCATCCTAGCTTATCCTTACAAACTCAGAATGATGCATTTTTTCTAGTTACAAATAAAACACCTGTTGGGTTGTATATAATAAAGCCAAATCAAACTGCATGCTTGCTTCTGTTAGATCCAACAGAGTATTGGATATTTGTTAACATCTACCATCTGGTGCACAACTTTGGTGTTCTCTTTTTGATAACCCAAGTTTCTTTTGTAAAATGAACTTGGTCTTAAGACCTCTTCAAAGCACCACCCTTGTTTCAGGAACCATGAAGTTATTTGCCTGTCATACCTGCTGTAGGAATTGCAACCCCGAGATAGCAGCACACTCTGTATGCACCCACACAGGTAATATATACAATTATTTGATATTCTGTTCTGCAAGCAAGCACCAATACACAATTACTACTGACAAAACACAAGACCCTATTCCACATGAACAGTAAAAGACAAATTATCTGGAGACAGAACGTAAAGCTAAAACCACATCCTGCAGCACTTGTGCAGTGCCACTCAAAAATAGAAGAAAAAGGAACTTAAACTGTCTATTTTGGGAAAACATTTTCATTTGATAGCTCAAGCAGAGGACTGAAGCACCTGTACTGAGGGAATGTTACAGTATATAGTCAATAATTATACTAGTGATGAGGAAAAAGTAGCACTTCTGGTACAGTAGGGGTTAAACCTATAAACTGTTGCATATCCTCTGCTGCTTCACAAAACCACAGTACTAGTAGAAAATCTAGAAATTTACCCTACTTCAGAAGTTGCTGGTGATTATAAAGAATTTACAGACTGGTTAAAAAAATCAAAAACAAAACTCCCAAACATTAATAAATGGCTGAACTGAAGAAATGCATTGCCACTGGGTAGGTGATTTCAATTAAGAGTTAAGGGACAATCCTTAATTCTAAAGAGGCATACAGTTTGTAGTATGCAAAATTAAGAAAGCACGAATCAACTATTGACTGTAATTGCTTACACAATAAAATATATATTAGACATTATTTTTTTAATGTGGACTGCTGGTGAAGATGGCAACAGCTCACAATAGCATCAGAAAATCTGTTTATCAACAAGTACACCAGGAGAAGAGCAGGAAGGACAATGTAAGGAACACTTACAGACTGTATATTTTTATTATGAAACACAGTCTCACAGTGCCAATTATTGTTGGTTCAAGGACAAACACTGTGCAAAGAAACTGGGACATACACAGAAAAGATGTACAGGTCAGTGCAAAAAGCACCTCATGGGGACAATACTTGAGGATTCCAGAATCATCAGCTTGCAGACAACAGCACAGAGTCCATAGAGAATACCTTAACATCTCTACAGCTGTTTAATTTAGAAGTTATTATTTTGGTTCCTTTGCAAGTGAAAGCAATGCAATATAAAACTGAGCTTGATCCAGAGTCCGCTGCTTCTGTAATCTCACGGCAGGCTTGTCAGAGGCTACTTAAGAAGGTGAAATTGCAGAAAACTTCAGTGTTTCGAAAACATATACTAGGAAAATCCTCACCCCCCTGAGTGTTGTAATGGTGAAGGTAACATATAACTGTAAACAACATATGTTAAATCCTTATGTTGTGAAACGAGGAGGTCATGCATTATTTGGTAGATGGCTGAGAAAGATTCAGTTGGATTGGCAAAGCGTAACGTGTTTTCAGGCTTGAAAATAATTATGGATGCCAGCCCAAAACAAAAATAACTGTTATGAGTGTTTATACAATGAAAACTATCTTTAGAATAGTAGCAGAACCATAACTAAGAGCCATCAGCATAATGTAACTGTGAAAAAAAGGCAAGTAGGATAGATAGGGTGTACTAAGCGGAGTGCCAGCAGAAATAGAAGTGTATTAATGTCATCATTCAAGACAAACTTGAGGTCTTCCCATGTTAAAAACATGTATGGATTTACGTTTTTTTACTGATTAAAAGAAGTTACAGTTGTTCCTGTGTTGGAATCCATTTATCCTTCCTAAATGACACACATTTTTGTAATCAGAATGGATGTCTATAGTAAATGTAATATACATTACTGTTGTCACAACCATTGTTGACTGGTGCTCAGAAAATGTCCTTTTCATCTTTCTTATTTTGTATTTCTACTTTCTAACACAAAATTTTGTTGCTATTCAGGTTTCCATCAGTTATGACCAGGATTTCTTATCGGCTAATGAAACCATTACAAGTTTACCATCACAGACAAATTTGTACAATCTAAGAAATTTTCACTCCTCAGAAACTTGTTATTGTCCTTTTGCCTGAAGTATAGTAACTGATCCAATTAGCCTATTTTCAGTGCAAAGCCAACCACGGAAGCTTAAATCACCACCAGAACTAAGACCATAGTATGCAGTATCACTTTGTTAATGACTAATAATAGTTTAATGAGTCTCATATCCCTGTGTCTTCTCCAAGCTACACTAGCACATGAAAGTGTGAAGGCTTTGCTGTATTTACAGGAAGTAAATACACTTTGCATACTTCTAAGCTGTGAATAAGTACAGCTAGTATTGGTGCAGCTGTCTTCCCTGTGACTCCTTCAAGTTGTGAAAAGGGCAAAGTATCTTTGTCCTTGTTTAACAGTCAGAAAGTTAAGCCTTAGTGATTTCAAGGTCTCAGACTAGATCTAGACTCATTCTTGTACCCCAGTGTCCCATTGCTCTCACTGTTGAGACTGGCTAAGTATTGGAGTAGGCCATGGATATCATCTGATTAATGTCTCAACATTTATTCTTTGTGAAAGCTGGCTAAAAACACCAACAGAGAAATAACAACAATTTAAAAACAAAACAAAACAAAAGGTGAAACACACCTAGGTTTCAGGATGCAGCCAGTATGTATGGCATGAGACACAAGAAACATTGTCAGGTTCCTTAGCATAAATGTAGCCACAAAAACATGAGAGAAAGGGAAAAAGCTGTGTTTCCTGGGAAACAAACTACTTGTCTGAATCACACCACCATCTTTTAAGTCTGTTTTCTAAACACGTTTTGAAAATGGTTATTACATTCTTATTGGTGTTGACTTTGAATACATTGCAAAGACCAATTTATTCCTTGTGTGGGAGAAGTACTGTATGTGTATATTAAGGGAGATACAATTTTGTTAATCATAGCGTGAAGTGCTGTGAAATTTCCAGAGTTAAGGTGACAGTTTTTGGGAGTCTGTTTTTCTACTAAATAAAACCTACATTACTTGCTTTTATTTTAATTATATGATAAATACTTTAACATTTGTAGTCTATCTGTCATGTGATTCTACAGTCATAGCTGCTAAACATCTTACTTTTTGAACTGGGATAAGCAAGCATGCGATTTTCTTGTAATTATATTGTATTTACTATGTAATTACATAGTAGATAAGTTGTGAATAAAAAATAATTGTATATCTGTTTGCAATCTATCCAATCCAAATCTGAGACATCAAAGAGTGACAGAACTCAAAGCACCTCAAGGATTATCAGATGTCAGCTGCTTTGTTGGAACTGTAGTAAAAGTGGGTAGCAATTTTGCTCCCAATATGAAGTCATTACATACTAGAAATATTGTAATTGCAATTAATAGAAATGCTGACAACAAAAAAGTCCAAATGTTTTTGATGTAAAGGCAGTCTGGATATTTTATGTGTTAATATCTTCAATAAATATTTTTTACACTTAAATCACATGTTAATTTAAGATAATTGCCCCTCAAGTTTTCAAGGTAAGGGATTACCATTTTAAAAATACATGACTAAATAGTAACATGCTCTTGTGCATGATAAAACTGCTTTTATGGCTCTTAAAAAAAACCAGACTAAATCAAAACAAAAACAAAAAAAAACAGAACCAAACAAACCAGCAGTATAAGTCCATGCTTATCTTTAAACATGAGGTGATACAATAAAGTCAGAAGGAATGCCAACATGCTTAAAGATAAGGTCAAAAGCTGTTTTCTCAGTTAGGGTATGGATGGAACAAAACAATCCTTACATCTTCCTCTGCTTAGTTCAAGATTTCTTCTGAAAAAGGGGTTGGTTAACTTGTGTCACGCAAATGTAGTAACTATCCTGGTGAAACTGCCTTGCTGAACATACTGCAGGCTCTTGTACTGGCTTCTAACTTAAGACCCCGGTCATCCTTAATTTCCTTGAGTCCTAACAGAATCCAGACAGTTTTACTTACTGGAGTGTTTATAAGCACTCTCCAAATACCTGGAATTAATTGGAAATATTTAACACATAGTCTACTAAGGCTAAAGCAATAATTTTGGTTTCTCTTTCCAGTCAGTGGAAAGAATTATTTCAGAAGTATGTTTCCCTTCAGCTGTTTCTGCAACCCATTTAAAGATTAGACATATCATCCTTTAGATGTTTTTTTCCATTTATCATGTATGAGTGACTTGATTAGACTTCAAAAACTAGCAAAGAATCTACAGATATTGAATTTAATGGCAACCCCTAATTTTCTCTCTAGTGCACTTGCCCAAGAGCTGAGGTGCTGCAGGCTGACTTCTCCTGCCAATATCAGTCCCTTAGACCTACAAAGAGCAAAACAATTTCATAAAACTTTTAGATATTTCCTCAAATGATTTCATTACTGTATCGGCACTTGTGTGGTTTAAGTCATTGTATTGTGCTGTTGAGGATTATTCTCTGTAATTCAAGGTATTTCTTCTGAAATACAGAATATCTCTTCTATGTATCCTAAATTCCTTGCAGTCATCTCAACTACTTTGTTGTGGTCATACTTTTTGTCCAGAGTTTATTTCCCTATTAAGGACAGTCACTTCCCCTGAAAAGTTTTGGGTTCCCTCCCTGCCACACATTTATTCCTGTTTATGTTCAGGTTGAATAGGGACCATCCCTGAGCCTGATCCAAAGCCCTCTGAAGTCAGTGTAGATGTTTCCATTGGCTTTTATGGTATGTTTACCTTTTTTTCTTTATTTTGTTTATTTATAATAAATCCCATTGAAATTAAAGGTATGACTTGTTAAATAAGATACCATGAATGAGAGTAGCGGAACCTGTCCTTCAGGAAAATTTCTTCAAGAAATCTTTGAGGTTTTTCACTAGCACTTTAAAAACAATGTATTGAATATAATGTATTATAATGTAAATTCTATCAAACACCATGTCATTAACATTTAGCAGTCTTGTTTATTCAAGTCAATCCATCTATATATACACATCTGATATTTGCCTTTTTAAAAATTTAACATGCATAAGTGCCCATAAATCAGTTATGACAATCATTGTTAAAACAATCAATAGTAAGGAATATGCATTAATTCAAATAATATTGATAGCCACATGAACCTACATCAGTCTTCTGTGAAATAAGAAAAATGAGACATCTTCTTAAAATCAATATTTTCCTTTTTTATGTCATTCATTTGAAGATTATCAATAATACATTACTTTATACCTTAAGTGTCAGTAGACCTGCTTCTAAATGTAGAGATATCTTGAAAAAACATTGAAGTAAGGCAATAGACAGAAGTCATCAAAGCAATGACCTGCTAAAAAGCTTGCATTCATCCATTGTATTGTGGGTGTTCATCTGAACTAAAATATGCATGGGCAGCATCACTAGTTGGATATATTATTTATAACTCAGACCTCAATAACAGATGCCTGTATACTACATTTGCCCTGAAGTTAAAGACCAAGAGGAACAGCAAGAGAGCTCAGTATTTCCTTTATCTATTCTCAGACTTAAGAACCAGTAAGTTAGGCAGGTGTGCAAACCAAAGTGGAAATACAAGATGTGGAATTACAACATCCATTCATCACAAAAGAAACATTTTAATTGGTTATATGTGGAAAATATCTACTTGACAGTCAGTTTCTCACTTTTCACGTAAGTGCTTTGCTGCTTCGATGCCTAATCTTGTTTAGTATAGGGAAAGTAATTTGACATGAAAGTACCTAGATGGCTGCCGAAAATTAATTGCCAATTAAAAAAGAAAAATGTTTGTGCTACTCTATAAACAAGCCAACATATAAACCTTTCAGTCTTGTTGCTTTATTTATGTCTTTGTAGATCTGGTTTCAAGCTATTTGCATACAATTTACAAATTCATATTATAATTCTCCAGTATATTTATGATTTTATAGTTGTATATATTTTACCTCTATGAAAAATATTTATTTCTTTATGCTTCTGTTGCTTATTATTTAACAAAAACATTTCATTACTTTTGATAGTTTATGTCTCTTCCTTAGAATGAGCCATTTTTATTTGTAGGAATCAAAGAGAGAGGTTTATTTCTCCCCCACATTTAAAAAAAAATAGCCAAACCTCAAAACGA
The DNA here is from genome assembly GCF_000695765.1 of Mesitornis unicolor. Classification (NCBI taxonomy): domain Eukaryota; kingdom Metazoa; phylum Chordata; class Aves; order Mesitornithiformes; family Mesitornithidae; genus Mesitornis; species Mesitornis unicolor. The sequence continues at coordinate 23,874 of NW_010156137.1, forward strand.
TGAACTCCTGTCTCTAACTTTACACAGCTTCCTCAGTCTGCCTTCAAGTGAGGATGAATACCCCAATGATTGAAAGTATAAAGGTTAATCTGAGTGGAAAATGAAGGCTTTAACAGGATTGTAAAGCTTAAGGACTCCTTTCAGCACTAAAGAGACTTTTGAAAGTGGCTGAGCCATAGAAGTTTCATGAGTACCATGGAATAGCACCCTTAGATTCAAGATACAATTCAAATGGCACAGCTAGCTGAATCCATCAGAAGAAATGTATATTGACTTCCATTTTTTCCCTCTTTCTTCTCCCAAAATTAACTTTCTACACATGTCAGGTAGATAGTGTGAATCAGTATTATGTCCACACAAACACTAACATTTATGTACAGGAGAGATTACTGAATATTGAACAATTAAGGTGGTAATAGGAAATTAATAGAATTTAAAATCTTGAGTGATTTTTACATCGTAACATAAGTATATCTCTTTTAAAAGTGTTTTGGTTTTTTGTTTTGGCTTGTTTGATTGATTGTTTTTTTAAAAATTGAAATGTGTTCCCAGTGGGTGAAATTTAGTGACTTTACCTTATATTAATAAAGAATCGAGAATAACTATGTTTGGTCAAAGCTATTATTCCTTATATTATACTTTTGATTCAGTCTTCAAGTCCACATGAGGTAAACCAGGGCTCATTTGCTAAAGCCAATCAAAAAGCCAGATTTTAATGGAGAATGAACCTCCCCCTTGAAAAAGAAAAAGAAAAAGAAAAAGAAAAAGAAAATAAGAAAAAGAAAAAAGAAAAAAGAAAAAAGAAAAAAGAAAAAAGAAAAAAGAAAAAAAAGAAAAGAAAAAAGAAAAAAGAAAAAAGAAAAAAGAAAAAAGAAAAAAGAAAAAAGAAAAAAGAAAAAAGAAAAAAGAAAAAAGAAAAAAAAGAAAAAAGAGAAAGAGAAAGAGAAAGAGAAAGGAAAAGGAAAAGGAAAAGGAAAAGGAAAAGGAAAAGGAAAAGGAAAAGGAAAAGGAAAAGGAAAAGGAAAAGGAAAAGGAAAAGGAAAAGGAAAAGGAAAAGGAAAAGGAAAAGGAAAAGGAAAAGGAAAAGGAAAAGGAAAAGGAAAAGGAAAAGGAAAAGGAAAAGGAAAAGGAAAAGGAAAAGGAAAAGGAAAAGGAAAACAAACAAACCCAGCAGGCCTGCAAATCTTTTGAGAGGAATTTTTGACCACTGTAAATCTCTTGGCAAAATATGGGTCTGAGACACTTGATCCACAGACTTAACCAGCATGAAAGACTGACTGCAAATAATTTGTGAAGAATTTTTAAGTTAAAACTGTCCTATAGGAAACTTCTGTGCACACTTATACACTGCTTAGTTTTCTCACAAAGCCTATGATTCCATGCAAAACATCAATAGTGTGAAGATAATGTCAGGGTCACTTATTCTGTCTGTTCTAAATCGCTCTGGATTCCTCAAAAGACAGACACATTACATACAATAGCTGCCATTCAAGGCATGACTGAACAAACAGTGACCTATCTTATTTCACAACAGCAAGGCTTATCAGTCTGCAAAGTTATCACAAACCTCAGAGAAACTTGTGTACAATTAAGTTATCTCAAATGTATTCAAATGGAGTTCATTCACCATTATTACGGCTTCCAAAAAAATTTCAATTAAAGTGAAACATTTTATGAATTTGTAGTTAATGATCCTGTTTAATCTTATTTAAAACTTGTGGCAAAAATAATCCCTAATAAAAAGTTTGAGTCACTTACAGTTCCAGATATGGATATCTTTGAAAGTATTGAGAGATCTGGATAGGCTGGATTGATGGGTTCAGGCCAATTTTATGAGCTTCAACAAGGCCAAGTGCTGCACTTGGGCCATAACAACCCCATGCAATGCTACAGACTTGAGTAACTGGCTGCAAAGTCGCTCAGCAGAAAGATCTGGTGACATTATTTGACAGCATAGGCCAGCAGTGTGCCCAGGTGGCCAATGACATCCTGACCTGCATCGGGACCCAAAAGGACTAGAGAAGCAGCTTTAGTAGCTGACTGGTTTTGTCCATAAGCAAGGGAATAAGAGCAGTGATATTTCTGCATAATATTCCAATACATTAAGTATTTTGCACCCCAAATTTTTATGTGACTCCCCCAGTTGACTGTAAGAAGAGATTGGAACTTTTAAGATTTTCCTCCTTTAAATTAGATTCATTTGAGTATGGGCTGTTACTCTTTACTGTATCAGAAGTATCACAACATATTCACATTATTTATCACAAGAAACATACAAAATCTTGTAAGACATCAAGAAGCAAACTCTATGTTCCTTCATCTCAGATGTCTACTGCAGTCTTTTAGTCATTCCTTTAAATCTACAGGATAGTCAGATATAGCTGCAAGTAGGAATAGCATTTGAAAGAGATTATCTTCTCTATTATGATTCCTACTGCTGAGGGCATTATTAAGTTGGTTTACAATCTTGTGGTCTGTTTGGTTTCCTTAGTTGTCTGAGAAGTTGTAACAATCATTGTAATAAAACCAGACAAACACAAAGTATCTACCCCTTACATTCTTAAGAGATTAATGTGGTCTGTGCTTTTGGACACAGATCTAGACACAAGACTTAGACTTCATTATTTTAGCTTCCCTCTAGCCACTGAGACACATATCCTGAAAAGCTCCAATTACTTCAAATAAACACCCGAATTCTCTTAGCTATGTAGGTCACCACAAATCCATCACTTGCTCTTAACTACAGAGAGCAATTCAAAGTCGTCTGTGACTGACCTGCTTAAGATACCATGCCTTGCTGTGGCCCATAATACTCTGTAACATTGCTTTCCACTGAACAGTAAAATAGTGTATTGCAAAGGAAATCTTCTGAGAGTAGTGAATCTTTCTGTGAAAAGGTATTCAGTTACAAACTTCACCTGTGAATTCACTTGCCCGCTACTTAGGAATTTGCTATTTTTATCTCAAAACCTTCTTTTATTTTACTTTTTAAGAACCTATATGTACTCAGCTTTACCTATACAAATGAAAAAGTGAACAAACAAAAAATCCTGCCAACATAGTAAACCCCATCCCCACATAAGTATTTAATAAAGACATTGACATACCTTGACATATGTCATTTTATTAAAAAAAAGGGTCAAACATCAGTTATCTAAATAATTTTCAAAATCATCTGCAAAGCTTAATCGTAGGTCATACAAAAGTAGTTCTTGTGAAATCTCATTTTTCTACACTTTCACAGACATCATAATGTTGTGAGCAGATAACAACCAGCAGCATTTAGCATGTCTATTTCTATTTCTGCCTGAAAGCGGAAATTGTAAAAGTGTATTCAATTTGTATTTTTTTAACTGTTAGTATTTGGTTTTCTCAAAAACATTCTTGTTTGTTAAATGTTTGCAGCTGAGTCACTGACTAGATTCAGTTCTGCTCCCACCTCCTAGTCCTTACAGCCTCAGGTACTTTTATAATTCTCCATTAAGTCTGCTGGACACTTCAGTACCTTATCTATAGTTGGTTATATTCTTAAAAAACAGCCATCAGCTAAGGATGTCTTGAAGTTGTTAAGTTCTTGGTGATCAAATTCCTTAAACATAATGATGCAAGATACATATTCAGATCAACACGAGCATCACACTTACAGCAAGGTCTATGAAAGACAGTTCCACACAAGAAATTACTTTTCCAGTAGTGTCAAATCAAAATTGGGCCAATGGTATTTAGCGTTTCAACCTTCTGTAGTTCTTGTCAGGTCACATATGGAAAACCAAGATAATAACTCAGCAGTAATCACTGTATTCAGCCTTTCAGAGAAAATAGAATATTCAATTTTAATAACACAATGTATGCAAATTTTCATATAGAAAATTATACTTGAAAAATATGATCAACTACTGGTCAATAATTATACAGCTGTTTTGACTTGAGATTCTGTGAGTGATTCCTTCTTTCTTTGCTGAGTGTGGTCAGTTGTAGGCAAATAAAGACGGTCTTTTCACTTACCTTTCTAGTGGAACACTACCTGTTTTTTCTATGAAGTAAATAAGATCACAAAGTTATTTTAATATTCTCTTCAACACCAGTTATCAGCATTAGCAGCAGCTAAGGTGAAACAGTTAATAACTGGATGTTTTTGAACTTTTTAATTCATTCCTGAAGTTTTTACAAAGGAGGAAAAGAACTTTAAGTCTTACTCAAATAACAGGAAAACTAAGTAACTTGTGACCACAGCAAAATAGTCTTCAGGCCTGGGAAATTTTTGTCACAGTACTCACACATATCTCTTAGCTTTTCCATTTGCCATGTTTCCTAACTTGTGATACTCACCAGAAATAGTGTTTTGAAGTGAGATAATTCATTTTTATTTATGGATAAACTACGGCCATGAAAGAGAGAAATCAGGAGCTGCTTATTTTAGGAATAGCTTTACTGATAAATAGATAATTTTTTTTTTCTTTTCCCTAAGAATCTCTGTGATGTAGCAAATAAAAGAGAGATTGTGATATTGTTTCCACCTTTATCACAGCATTCAAACAAACCACTTAATATCTCTGCCTCAGTTGTACCATAAACGAGAGGAATACTATTGTTCTACCTAGGCCTCCAATATTAAACCCTAGTAAAGAAGGACTCTGAAATAAACAGAATTAATACAGTCAGACAGTAAAGGATTTTAACAAACATTTAGAAAATTCAGATGTTCTTTTTAATAAGAAAAAAGGGAGAAAAGGGTAAGTGTTGTTTATTCAAAGCTCTGTTCTAAAGGAATGTGAATTCTGGGAGCACAAATAATGGAATACAACAGAATTATTCATACAAACTTAGAGAAGTTTCTTTACTCAGACCAGAACAGCCATACTAGTGCACAGCTCCATGTAACCTCATTACTTGTACTGAGCTGCAGGGCTTGTGAGTTTAGGCATAGCACCATCTCTATGGTTATACTGCTTCTCCTGGTCTCAAACTTGATTGTTTAAAGTTGGTACCAGCAATTCCAACACCACTTTGGGTTGTGCATACAGATGTACTCTTAGACAAATACTGATTATCTAAAGCTCCCACCTTCTCGACAGTAAAGCATCTGGTGAAATTTTTGACACTGTTAGACAGTACTGGCTGTCATGATTACATCAATCCTTTCCTTAAAAAAAACAGCACATGACTCTGATGCTGTTTTAATAAGCAAAGGTGAAATCTAAGTCATTATATAACTTTTTTTTCTTTTTTTGCAGAGCAGTCTGACTTTGTTCTAGATAGTAATGTGACCTAAGTGAAAAAAACCTAGTTTTTAATGAGCTGTCTCAATAGTATTCATCAAAAAGCAAGCACAGGATTCATCAAAATCAAACATGTTTATTTGTGTAAGCTGTAGTATTAAGTGGAGCACTTCATGCCTTAGTACACGGCTGATGAGAAACTGTGAAATAGGAATGTATTTCTGATGCAAAATGTCTGAAGTGGCAAGTCCCAGCTCAGGTATAAGATGCAATTTGAACACTATTTTACATTTAATCTATACAAAATTCTTCCATACTGTCTCTCACATTGTTATTCACTCTTTTGTACTTAAGCAACTTTTCCTATTAATGTACCAAGTATGACTTGTGTAATGAAAAATATTTATTTATGTGCCATATTAGTAATTTGTAAAGTAAACACACAATGCTGTTCTCTTACAGCATTATTTATAGTTTGAAATCAAATAATTCTAAAATATAGTCTACTTATTTCTAATAGCAATCATTTAATCATTACATTATTTTAGACTAAGTATAACTAGGATAAACTGCACATTCTTCCTTTTGTCGTGGTTTAGGGCTGGGCTGGCCACTAAATCCTGGACAGGCGCTCTCTATTAACACCTCTCCCCACTCCAGGAGGGGAAGAGAAAGAGAATAAGAGAGACAGACTTTACGGGTTGGAAAATAAAACTAATGTAAATAGGAAATAGGAAAATAATGGAATATATACAAATATGTATAAATATATATATATAAAATGAATATAAAATCCTCCCCCAATGACGATTATGTCACCAGAGGCTCTGCGGAGCAGGGCACTGGAGAAGTCCCAGACTGGACCCAGCAGAAGGTGGGAGAAGAATGCAGGGACACATGGATCAGGATTGGAGGCAGACAAACCAGCAGGGTTCTGCTTGTACTAGGGCCATGGCAGGATCAGAAAAGACGGAGGGAAGAAGAGTCGAGACGGAAGGGAAGGATCCAAGATGGAAGGGTTGAGACCCTCGTGATCCCTCAGCTTTATACTGGTATGGCATATGTGGGATGGAATACCTCGTTGGTCAGCTTTGGGTCCACTCCTCCCTGTAGGTGTAGATACAGCACCCATGGTGAGACAATGACCTTGTGATTATCACTTGTAGCTGTACACACTGTTTGGAAAACATGCCGTTAGTTTCAGCAAGTACAGCCACTTAGAAAAGACTGAGCTGAAAAGTAAAATCACTGAGGAGAACATTAGTTCTATTTAGTTCAAACCAGGGGACTTTTCACCATATATTAGAAAATAATCTGCAGAAAAGAGCATGCTTACAACAGGTGAGAAAGATGTAATCCTCTTCAGACAGAAAATGGGCTAAATCCTGGATTCTGACAATCTGGAGGAAAATTTTTACCACTAAACCGCTGGATAAAAAGAAAAATCTTATCTTTATTTTAAGAAGTTAACTTAGTCTCTTCATATCAGAAAAGGATTGAGGAAAAAATTCTATTTGCAAGTTCTTAGGTTCTAGAGATGTCAAGATTTCATTTGTAGACACTTTCTCCTGAAAATATCTTGTTATCTAAGAAGTCAAAAGTGTTTCTCAATCTACCAGTTCCTTGCCATACTTTTCTTCATCATATAACTCTTACCATAAGTTGTAAAAAGATTTCAGAGCTGTTTATTTACTATTGTAACCAGGCACTACAAAGTTGATTTTTTTTTGCTACGCAAAAAATGTAGCAGACTTTATTTCAGTTACTCCAAATCAGAATTTCTCATCAGTAAATGTAAACAATAGAAGTAGAGCAACTATGAAGTCCTAAACTTACATAAACATAATTGTTTATGGATAAGGACTATTACCAATATTTTAGATTCCCTCAACCTTGCTATATTATCCTTCCTCATAAATTTTGATAATTGTGTTTCAATTGGTATGCTATTTCTCCAAGGTGCAAAGAGCATTATGGGCTTCTGTTAGAATGGCCTGTTGACTGTTCTGTAGCATCACCTGAAGTCTGCAGGATTTATATAAAGTGAAACCACATAACCTTGGGCTGTGTTCTTGTCAGCTTTTACAATCTAAACAGCATGAAAGCTGTTCAATACCTGTATGGCAGACTTCCAAGAAAAAAAAAAAAGAAACAAAGAAAAGACTACTGTAGGAAGTAGTGTTGATCATCTTCTGCATATTAAGCTTCCCTGTGAGTTAGTACTCAAGCAGCATTGCTGCATTTTGTCAGGATGGTTGGTATTAGGCATATTGCTCAAAAGTGAAGGAGAATGAAATAATTGGATCTTAGATTTAGATCTTAGATTTAGAATTTCATCTTCATACGTAAGTAAATAAAATGGTCAATTTTCAAAATGCATTATGAGGCTCCCATAGGGAATCTCCTGTAGGGATTAATTATAGTGACTACACTTTCTCTTATGGTTTTGAAAAAAATCAGTCTCTATTTAGACAACTACTTACAGAAGTAAGGATTAATCTTTATATTCCTACCCATAAAATGCTTATTCTCAAAATCCTATAAGGTAGGGTTTCCAAAACAGCTTAAGCCTTCCTAACTACAGGATGGTGGTGCAAAAATTCTTGTATTCATTCACTTCAGCCACCTTCTCATACATCACTCTTCCTCCTTGTGTGTGTCATAGAAATTGAGTTGAGCTGACTCAGATAGTGATTAGCTAGAGCTGTCAAATGGAAACCAACAGATGTGTATGCCCTGGACAAGGCAGAAAGAATAGCAGAGCTTCCCCCAGTTACACAGATCTTTTTTTGGCAGTAGCACAGATTAACAGCTTAAAACAATTTTGAAACTGCATGTTAAGTCACTTGTGTGTTACAGAAAAAAAAGGTCTCACTATGCGTGGTTGCAAAGAGACAAAATTCACTTGTTGGTCAACAGCCAGCTGAATATCAGCCGGCAGTGTGCCTAGATGGCCAAAAAGGCCATCAGCACCTGAAACGATTGTCCCCCTATACTCAGCACTTGTGAGGCTGTATCTGAAATATTGTGTTCAGTTTTGGGGCCCTCGCTACAAGAAAGACATTTAGATGCTAGAATATGTCCAAAGAAGGGCAATAAAGCTGGTGAAGGGTCTGGAGCACAAGTCTTGTGAGGGGTGGCTGAGGGAACTGGCATTGTTTAGCCTGGAGAAAAGGAGGCTGAGGGGAGAACTTATCCATCTCTTCAGCTACATAAAAGGAGGTTGTAGCAAGGTGGGTGTTTGTCTCTTTTCCCAAGTAACAAGTGGTAGAACAAGAGGAAATGGCTTCAAGTTGCTCCAGGAGAGGTTTAGATTGAATATTAGGAAAAAATTCTTCACCAAAGGGTTGTCAAGCATTGGAAAAGGCTGTCCAGTGAAGTGGTTGAGTCACCAACCCTGGAGGTATTTAGAAGACATGTACATGTGGCACTTAGGGACATGGTTTACTAGTGGACTGGGCAGTGTTAAGTTTACAGTTGTACTTGATGATCTTAAGCATCTTTTCCAGCCTAAATGATTCTGTGGTTCTATGACAATGTATCCCTTTTTCTTAAAAAAGTATATGATCCTTTTAATTCTAAACAAATCAGAATTGGTTTATTTTGTTAATTTATATGATTGGCTTTATCTATCCAAAAGCTTAGCTTTATTATATTAAAACTGATAAAATATTGTCACAGTTTAAGCCCTGGTGGCAACTAAACGCCACACAGCTGCTCCCTCCCTCCCTCCTGGATCAATGAGGGAGAGAATCACAAGAGTAAAAATGAGAAAACTTTGGTTTTTTGAGATAAAGACAGTTTAATAGGTAAAGCAAAAGCCGTGCATACAAGCAAAGCAAAATAAGGAATTCAATCATTACTTCCCACCGGCAGATAGGTGTTCAGCTATCTCCAGGAAAGCAAGGCTTTTATTGCTAAGCATGACATCATATGGTATGGGATATTGGTCAGCTGGGGTCAGCTGTCCCAGCTGTGTCCCCTCCAAACTTCTTGTGCACCTCCAGACTATTCATTGGCAAGATGGTGTAAGAAACAGAAAAGGCCTTGACTCTATGTAAGCACTGCTCAGCAATAACGGAAACATCCCTGTGCTATCAACACTATTCAGCACAAATCTAAAACATAGCTCCATTCTAGCTCCTATGAATGAAATTAACTGTATTCCAACCAAAACCAGCATAAATACACCATTATATTATACTTTATATAGGCTCTGTTTTCAGAAAGCAAGCACTTTAGTCCAAATGTGTAAGGAAAATTTAGGAATGCTTTGGAGGAGAATTACAAGATCAAGTAAATAATTACAAGATGACTGTCAAAACTGTCCTTATTTACAAAGAATACTAAACTTCTATGTCACTGAACAAGACAAAAGTCAAATAGCAAAAAAGTACTTCTTTGCTCTCAGCTCCAAATTTGCTTAGCTCTCACTCAGGGCTTTCTGTGTTATCCAGAGTTCTCAGCAAACTTCTCACCCTCCCACATTTGCTATTCTACTGTGCTTTTTTTTTTCTCTTCTGTACAAAAACTGCCCACAACCATGTGTATTTGTATTCCTCAGCTTTAGATCAAAGAAACTATTGTTTTAGCCTTTTCATTTTATAATGAACCTGTTTTTCAAATTTATTCCTGAAGCGAAGGTTTTTTCCTAAAAATCTGTATGATACATAATACTATTCCCTCTCTAGCCATCTCTTTTTTGCACCTTAAAGAGTTAGTGCCATCCACAAATAAAAATAATAATAATAATTTTAAAAAAATGGACTAAATAGAGGTCAGAACAGGGTTTGGAAATGGGTTTTGGGATTATGAACAAGAGATAGTATTGATTTGTTCCAGGAAATTTAACATAATACATTTGTTTTCATCAAAATTGCTCAACTCCTTATTTTTCTTGCTGAATGTGTCTTTACTCTGTGAGACTCTAAATTTGGTTAATATTTCCTGTTAATATGGTTAACATTAGATATGTGTCATAAAAATTATTATTATAATAATAATTATTATGTTAATTTTAGTTCCCAGAAGTCTTGGAGTGGGGAGCAGGAGGAATGGACACAAAGAAAGAAAAAAAAAATGAGACATTTAATTTGCATCTATCTTAATAAATCTAGGCTGTAAGTACAAATAAAAGTTAGAATTCATGAGGAATTTGAATGCTATACAGGACAAAATATTTCCTGGAAGAGTTTAGTTCTATTTCTCTAAGGGTTAATCTGCAAAATTAAAGAAAAAAAAAAAAAGGAAATTATGTAAAATGCACTCTTTATTGGAAATCTGATGCTCATAATATGATCAATTGCAGTCAAGTGATAGCTACCTGACATAAAGTAGTTATCTTCAAAAACACTAACACTACATGTGTATTCTGATCAAACTGTTAATTTATGTGAATACATGTAAGGAGGGTCTATACATAAGGCTGGGGATGGCTCTTCATGATGAAAGGTGTAAAGAAAGAACATCAAAAACAAAAAAAAGGTGCAATCAAACAGGTGGGTGTAGAACCTTCCAGAGGAATTAGAAACAAAAAATCTGACAAGGTAAGTAAAAATGCTTGAAATTACAGAGGAATTAATCTATTGGGGGTGAGAGGTTAAACAGTCAATGAGATGACAAACCTACCTTAGAGTTATATCAACATTCTCAACCACTGACTGTGACATTTATATATTTGGAGATTTGGGGCATAATTTTCAGGAGGAGAATAAACCCAAAAACTTAACAGTGACTGAGCACTTGACATTATTGCTTTTTTATAAACAGTTGCAATAACATTGCAAAACTAAATATGCCCAGAAAAAACAACTATTAAAAAAACCCCTTCTGGTCCTAGTTAAATTAATTTTAAATTTTTAAGTTATTAATTAAATTGTACCAATAAGCCTTGATGGAAC
>NW_010156137.1:35011-56294 GCF_000695765.1 Mesitornis unicolor
TCTCAAAAGCTTTCCAAATTCATTATATAAAGTACTACCTCTTTTTTCTGTGAAGAATTTTTGTGATAACCTGTTATAATGTAGTGATCTCAATACAAAAAGAATAACAAAGAAGAGACTGTCATCTGTTAGGTGACTGGACTTTTTTTGTGAGTTATAGCCCAATCCTATATTTTGCTTCGTTTTTTCCGTTTTATTTATAGAAATCTCTTTTCTGCAGACATTTCCTTGGCCTCCGCCATATTGATCACTACTGTTGAGGGAGAATGAGTCTTCTGATTGAACTCTACTTGAGAGACTGTTAAGGCAGAATGAAACTGGAGATGCTAAGCAGTTCACTGGACAGTCCTTCATAAATATTCAATAGAAAAAAACATTGTGAAAGACAGTAATGCTGATAGAATTCACAGATATGCTAAGTAAGAATAAAGTATTTCCTGCAGAGAGCTCCTGTAGGGATTATATGGCCTTCTGCTTTAATGAAGTTACACTTCTGACTAATGACAAATGATGTTAACATTTGCCTTTCAATACCAAGGACTATTTTTTATAGTTAAATTATTAAAATAAAAGAATTCTAAGATGAATTACAAGAATTTATGAGCATTCTTAGGAAGAGGGTGAATTCACTTAAAAAGATGATTTCCATCTAAAGTTTAGAAACAAGTCTTTGAGTATGAGAAACTCTATTTGCAATACAAGGGTGTAAACACAGTTATTACTTTTGCTGCTACCTAAATAATAGTAAAAGCATATGTAAATTTGCAAATAAACCTTTCCCTGTAGAATGATTTCATACAGATCAGTGGAAACACTCTTACTTTTCCATTGGATTATTTGACGAACAGCACAATTCATACTCAGGATTTTATTCTCTGTTAAATTTTACAGACTTGTTAAAAAAAATATCTAAAGGAAGAATGCTTTTCTGCCTAAAATTCTGCATTCTTTTTGTAATTTTTTTCTTATTTTACTTCTAGTCACCGTGCCACATTGCTAATATACTTCTCATTTTCAGTCAAGGGAATCTTTATAGCCATTATCCACAGTTTTCACACCAAATTGTGAGAATCTTCCTTGGTCTTTACTCAATCAGAGAGTTACTCACTGGATTGAATAACTATATATAGAAGCAGTTGGCTAGAGTCCTGATCATGTACCATAGTGAACTTGAATATTTTTAATAATTCCAGTGAGGCTACTCAATAATGATCAAGTAGTAATGCAAACAAGGATCATAAAAATCTATCCTCTGAAAAAAGCCCTCAGTCTTTCTGCTAAAAATATTTTCCTTTTTTAGATTTCTACCCTTTTAACTGTGACTAATTTGAAAACTAGTTGGCTTTATTTCATAAGACAATCTTTTTACAAAGGCTGTTATGATAAGACTTATACTGAAAGTAATATCAAATGAGTAAGAATTTTCCTAAAAAGAAAAAATTGAGGACTTATGGGTGTGCACACAGACACATGATCTAACCAATCTAATAGCAATGAATCAGACAAAGAAAAAAGGGTATTAGTTTCTGTCAACCACCAGAAAGTGGCCACTCAAGTGTGCAAATGTGCTATATGCGTTAGCATGACATATTGCAGGAGCTATAGATATCAGGAATTAACTGTTGCTAGTGTCTGCTCTTTCCCCCTCTACACAATAGATTTTAAAGCCAGCTTGGTTCAAAGGTCAGTCAAATTTTGGCCCAGGTGTCTTAAATTACAGTTTTACTATAAAGGAAAATCTTTCTTTTCTGTGGCTTTGGTTAATCAGTTACACTGAGGAGTAGTAAGAAAAGCTCCATTCAGCTTCTGTGTCATAAGATCTGTTCTTACTACTGCAGACATTACAGCATTTTAGAAAAGACACCAAAACTGCCCAAAAACCTGTCTGTAAGCAGCATTTGAGGGTGAGCTAAATGAAAAATGTTGAGAGGGAAAGGAAGAGAAGACATGATTCCATTTTATTATCCCACCACAAGAGGATGGAAGAGCTCTGAAAATTACTTTTCAATAACTGGAAGGGCAAATACAAAGTGACTTTGCCTCCACTCTCTGTTCTCAACATGGAACTAGACTTGCCTATGACTTTTAATGCTATCTAAATCTGCAAACCTCAAAGGAATCTTCACAGTTGCCTTAGACATTTAAAAGAACAAATTGTGTAAATCCAAGCCTGTCATGTAGATTCAGCATAAAGAGGATTTTTGATACAGGACAGATTAAATGTCCTCCAGAAGGACCTGTTGCTCTCTGTTTATTTTATGGGAAACCTCAACTTTTAATTGTCTAAGTTAAATAAGATAAATCCTACCCTTTTATGTCTTAATGATTTTCCTACTGAAGGTTTAGGCTAGTTTATATCTATTTGGTTACTAGGAATATATATATTGCCTATTCACATCTAGGCAATTACAGTGTCCAGTAAATATTTATTCAGTCTTCTAATTTTATTTTTTAATTAATTTTTTAATATGCTGGGAAGTACTGGGAAAGTTTCATTCACTTACAAAATACAGCTACTAAATTTAAATAAAAATAAACACATTTAAAATGCCATTTTAGGTGGTTTTTATTACTTAAGTAAAACTCTTAAATGTGCTCAAGATATAAGGTTAATAAACAACTAATTTTGCCTTGAAAACTAATCAATTTATTAGGTAAAAGAAAGTATTTTCTGTGTTTCAGGAACTGATTGATTTTCTCCAATTGCCATGTAATTCCTCTCATCCTATACAGCTTGATGGTTTGGGGTTTTTTCCCTCGTAGAATAAAAGAGAAAAAAAACCACTCCTGCCTCTTTAACTTTCATTCAATTTTCCATGAAACTTGCAGAGAAGAAAATATTTTCTTCACTTGAGGAAAAGAACTGCTCTTAAAACTCGGTTAAATACTCCTACATATTGTTTGTATGTACTTAGCCAGTATTTTCCATCATCTTAGCAGACTAGGAGCAGTACTTCTTTTTCTTAATTTAAATTACTTTGACAGCTTGTTGTTCAGTTAGACAATAAAATACTTGCTGTCATAATTTCTGATTTATTTTGAAAAAGATGTATACAGATTTTTTTAATAATATACATGAAAATCATTACAGGTATTTTTGAGCCTGCTGCAACCCAGGAGGCTGGACCAACCAATCTCTGAAGCCATTTTCAATCACACATCCCAGTGAACTGTTTAACAAAATAATTTGCAGTATATTTTAGAAAGTTACATGTGTACCTATGTACACACACATATCATGTACAACAAATTATTTATCTATATAGCATATGATATAATTAATAAAATAATTCAACATTCTTCATGTAGTGGTTCAACATCCTATGACCCAAGTTAAGCTGGCAAGAAACATCAGTATGTAAATGAGAAAACAGTTTTAAATAAATCTTGATTCTACTTGTCATTGCAATTGCACGTGTGCAGGTCAATTTGTAATTTTTGTCTTAAAAGTCACTGATATTTATTAATAAACTCATGCATTGCTAAACTATTTGGAAACACAAATATTTCATTATTTTCATCTTGATTTGTCTTTGATCCCTTTAATTATAAATGTTTAAATACAGAATTTGCAAAATAATACAACCTTGAGGTGCACAGTGAAACCTAGATCAGGTCATTATAGCCTCTATTTCTGTTAGGCAGTGAGTGTCCTATGGCTTTCTGACATTCATGCAAATATCATTAGCCAGCTATGTTTCTCTGTGACAGTTATATCACTACTGTTAGACTCAGTCCCAGCCTGGATACTTACATTGCCTTTTCTCTTACCATCTTCTATTCAAAAGAAAGACTTCACAGGAATAAGGTACCTTCATTCTAAAATGAAGGTGGTCAACTGCTCAGTGTCTGGATGTAGATAGGTGACAAGCAGAGCCCATACTGGGACAAGTAGTGTTAAGTATCTCCATCAATGACAGAGACAGTGGGATTAAGTACACCCTCAGAAAGTCTGCAGATGACACCAAGCTGAGTGGTGCAGCTGACATGCCTGAGAGATGGGATGCCACTCAAAGGGACCTGGACAAGCTCTAGAAGTAGGCCCATGTGAATATCATGAGGTTTAACGAGGCCAAGTGCAAGGTCCTGCACCTGGGTAGGGGTAATCCCCAGTATTAATACAGGCTGGAGGTTGAAAAGATTGAAAGCAGCCTTGCTGAGAAGGACTTGGGGGTGCTGATGGGAGAAAAGCTCAACATGAGCTGACAATGCACAGTCACAGCCAAAATAGTCAACTGTATCCTGGGATGCATCTAAAAAAGTGTGGCCAGCAGGTTGAGGGATGTGATTCTTTCTCTTTACTTCACTCTGGTGAGATCCCACCTGGGGTATTGCATCCAACTCTAGAATCCTCAGTATTCTGTACTCAGGAAAGACCTTAAGCTGTTGTAGCAGATCCAGAAGAGAGATGACCATCAAAAATGATCAAAGGGCTGGAATACCTCTCCTATAAGGAAAGGCCAAGAGAGTTGGGGTTATTCAACTTGGAGAAGAGAAGGCTCTGGGGAGATCTTATTGTGACCCTTCAATACATAAAGGGGGTTTATTAGAAAAATGGGGACAAACTATTTAGGAAAGCCTGTTGCGACAGGACAAGGGGTAATGGTTTCACAAGAAAAGAGATTCAGACTAGATATAAGGGAGAATTTTTTTATGATGAGGGTGGTGAAACACTGGAACAGGTTGCCCAGAGAGGTGATAAATGCCCCATCCCTGGAAACATTCAAGGGGCTTTGAACAACCTGATGTGGTTGAAGATGTCCCTGTCCATTGCAGAGTTTCAACTAGATGACCTTTGAAAGTCCCTTCCAACAGAAAATATGGTATGATTCTACAATAGCCTGGAAAGTACTTTTTCAGCTTGCTTGTCTCTGAAAATGTCACCAGACAGAATGGCTTTATATTGTGTTAAATGCACAACAAGAAGGTCAGCTTCCTATAAGAGATCTACAGTCCTAGCAAAAGGCAGCAAGTGAATGAAACACATAGATGCAAGATGACATTAAACAGCATCTGTAGGTGACTGAAATCATTACAGACACATACAAGTAGCTGATAAAGAAAATAGCTCAAGTTGGCATTTTGAGGATTTGTAGGAAAGAGAAGTCAGAGACTGTTACTATGTACAAAGAATTTACTTCATCTCCAACTGAAGGATATGTACATATGTTTAGCCTGAATATTCTGAAATATTTCACAAGACAGGTAATCAGTTTAGGACTGTAAGTGATTGCCATGACCATGTAATTTAAAGAATGTAGCACAATGCATAAGAAAATCCACCTGGTAAACACAGCTTTATACTACTGAATTTGTCCCAGCCAGCAGATATTAATCTGAAGTATCTCCAGTCACTTCTAACATTTATAGGAAATAATGCAGTTTAGAGTTTTCTTTAAATACAGGACACCCATTTGTAGTTAAGGAATACAAGAAAATACAAGGAGAATACTTTTCCCACCACATTGTGAAATGGTTCTGTCTTTACTAAGGCTGAGAATGGTCTTGACCTATTTTTTTAAAATACCGTTCACCACATACATACTGCTAAAGTAGCAGAAAATATAAATGTGTTCCCTTGGATGCAGAGTGCATGTAAAAGCTTTTACGTGTTTAAAATGCTTTCTTTTACACGATGTTTAATAAATGCAGAATATGGGAAAGGCAGAATTCCCTTCTTCCCCACTCCCCTTCACAGTCAAGATAATAAAAAGGTTTCCTATAGAAATGAGCTACAATAGCGTCCAAGAGCGCAATGACTTTGTAGACAAATGCAGTCATAACACACAATAGTTCACATTCAACACTGGATGCAATAATTATTTTAATGAGAAAGATAATGGCTAGTCAGGACACTGGAGCTAGTCCCTTACTATATTAGAGAAATGTTTTGTGAGTTTAAAATTTATCACAGGCAGCCCCCTAGACAGTGAAGGAAAGAGCTTACACTCAGTGACCTGATACTACCTTATCTGGTGTGTAGAGCACAATGGGCACTGAGCATCATCCCATGTGTTGAGTAAAGAACTCTGAATCAGTGCATTCCAGCAGAATATTAGTTCTTTAAATTGCTGTCATGGTCTAGCATTGCTTCAAAAACTGCACCACGCTGAAAGGAGTAATCTATGTGTAGTCCAAAGTATAGGTAGGGAAATTTACCCTATTTAGCTAAATGAAGTCTCATCATGCTCACACATTTAGTGAATGCTCTTGAATATCTATTTGTGCTGCACCTTAACTAGTTATTTGTGATTATGAAAAGAAGATAGCAATGCTACTAGCTCCATGTGGTAGAATTTTATCTATTTTGCCGTGGACTAAATGACTGCAGTACAAAGATGCAAAAAAACCCCAAACATTACTTTTTGTTATGGGAAAATAAATCATGCTGGATCTAACAACACGAGAGGCAAGGCTGCTTCTACTCCATGCTCCCAGATGCAAACAGTAGCAAGGCTGAATATGTATTCCCAGCAGGCACATGCACACATGACACTACATATGTACATATATGCAGTTCCTGGCACCATGGGCACACAAGCCCTCCAACCTGTGACTTGACTCCGGTCACTACGTTAACACTCCCATACACACACATGCACACAGAACAAGGAGTCTCTCTAACCCAGAAAGGAATTAGAAAGGAATTTAATATGATAAAACAGATTGTGCTGATCAGGTGCAGGGCATAGCCAGACAAGTGTACTGACTAACAAACTATTTACATGCAACTGGCCCTTTCTATCCCCTTAGTGCTCTATTTTCCCACACTAGTTCCTCCCTAAATCTCCTCACCTGAGCCCCTCCTTTTTCCTACCTTTGGTTTCTCCCTTAATCATCCCGTAATGAATCCTGCATAATTCCAGATAACTCATCTTGATGGGTTTTATGTCTGGACCGTGGGGCTGATGGCTCTGCTGGGACAGCCCTGAAAGGGGCTAGGACAAGATGTTCGCTCCTTGGAGGTCTTTAATTTGCGTCCTGCCTGCCCTGTGGTACTCTAGCTTTGTGGAGATGGGCCTTTCATGGTCTGATGGCCCCTGAATGGGCCTGGGATCATCTCAGCAGTGTATTATTTGGGTGTCCCATACTGCCATTGTCTCTCAAAGCTCCTCTATGGAGCAGACCAATTTTGTCACATCACCTAAGACTTTGAACTACAAGAGCCACTGTCTAAGGTCCCTTTAAAGATCCTTTTGAACCCAACACATTCTATGATTCTAAGATTCTATTCTTCTGTGATTCTATGATTCTATGATTTTAAGTATAATTCAATCAATATAATGCACTTGAATTTCCAAAATGTTTAGAAAAGGCTCCTCGTAGAAGACTCTTGAAGAAAATAAACTGACAGAGGTGTAATAATATTTTGGATTATTACATGATTAAAAGGTAGAAACAGGAGACTGAGTTTCACAAGGGACACCAATGGAGAAATATGTGAATAGTGAGGTGACAAATTTACAAACTAAACAATATTTTCCAGGACTTTCTTTAGTAAAACACAAATAAAAAGTGAAAGGGCAATAAAATAGTAAGTGATACAACACATTGGTAAATGCAATGTAATCCTGATTGTGCAAACAGACTGATGGACTCAGATTAGATGCTACTGTACTCACAACAGAGATTTTGCCATGTCCTGTAAACAGATACCTGTTGCTCCATTAGAATGATGTTGAGGTAAACAGAATTTTAGTAACTATAAAAAAAAAAGAATACAGATAAAACTCAAAAATGCCATTATGCTATTTTATACATGCATGGTACACATTCCTCTTGAGTAATGCACAGTTATCTTATTATCTCGCTTTGAGAAGGATACAGTGATACACAGAATGGGATGCATCTGTGTAACCAAATAATTTAGACTCCTTTCTCCTTACAGCATACAGAACCTTTTATCTTCTGAGTATTGCATGCACATTTCTTTACAATTGGGCTCTCCCTTTTGTAATGAATGAAACAGTTCCTTCCAAAGCAAGGCTGAATGAGATTCTGAGAGCACGTCAGGAAACACCGTAGGCAGTATGTTGAAAACTGTACAGAGCTTGTCTTCCAGCATCTGAAAGAATCCTTCAATGCTATCTGAATAGAGCTTGCACCTTCAAATACTTCTCATGCTTTCCAGGCATCTCTTGGATCATGACTCATAAAGTTATGGAATAAACTCAACTTTTTGATTAGTTACACTACTTGCAGAGGAGCAGGGAGTTGAACTTGATGATCCTTATGGGTCTCTGTCAAGCTGAGATATTTTGTAATTCTATGGTTCTATAGCATACTTAACGAGTGAGTTAACACATGTGGCTAACTGTGAAACATAGCATAAATGGGAAGCAAAGAGTAGACCTAGTTCACAAAGAGACTGGACAAAATCATAGGAATTAGAACATTTGTGGTTCTGCATCACTGTTACCTTCAGTTCAAGGAGTCTCTAACCAATGACTTCCAAAAGGTCTGGTGGTACATTAAGGAAAAATCACTGAATATTTAGATTTTCCCTAAATTCCCCATGCATCTGCTTTCTAACCATGATATTGTTTGCATGAACATTAATTCTGATGCACTACATTAGTTATATTTTTGACCTTTAATTCAGAGGGATTTAAAGGCAATATTAGAAAAATAAGAGACTTCAGTTATCCTTTCTTTGGAATGGAAAAAAATGTCAGTAGAGAACCTATGTGGAGGAGAGAGGAAATCCAGCTGGACTGTCTACATGAAGTCTGTGAGAGATGGGGTGAGTGAACAATATGCTTCTTCCTTTTTTAACTTCTATGATTCTTTCAATATTTATCCAGTCATAATGTGACATTCCCACAAGTATACTTTCCTTACTGAAAGGACGCACACCAGGATAACTTTATATTACTGCATATTCAAAAGAATCATTATGTGACAACAACCAATAAGTATTCCAAAAACATTTTACTGTGATACATGCACATAACAGAAGCCATTGAAAAAGCACTCATAAAACTAAATCTTTCTAACTCCTACCTTCCTATTCCATTATCAGATTTCTAGCACCTACATAAAAATCATCGTACTGCTAGAAAAGAATGTTGTAGTAGATAGACAACATAAAAGGACTCATTACATGCTCGTTTAAAAAAAATAGCATTTGCTTTTATACCTCCAATGTAGGAGATGCTGTGAAGAATCTGCAATTACTCGCATGTTAAGAGGTGTCCATTTTCCCTCTTTGGTTACTGAATTTTAAAACTAGAGTGGTTTTCATGCTGGAGTATGTGTTAAAAACCAATGGCCCAGGTTTGGTTACTTGCATGGGAAATTAAAATAGAATCAGAAATTAAAAATTAAATGTGTCTCTGTTACCTCCCATCCTGTCTCCGTTTAAGGCTCAGGGCAAGCCCAGGGAGCAGGATTTTCTCTCTGTTGTCCCCTACCCTCCCAGGGGAGGATTAAAAAAAAGGGAATAGAGAAAAAGATGCTTCGCACAAGGTTGGAAGTTAAGACTGTAACAAGTTTAATGAAAAAAACAACAGGGGAAAGGAAAAGGGAATTAACAAGGGACAAAGGATATTTAAGTATATACAAAACCCGATCCCAGTAGTCCTGAGTGGAAGTGTCCGAGCAGTGCCTCGTGGCCACTACGACTGCTGTGACTCGTCATCAGGGACCGCAGTGGTGCCAGGAGCGGATGGTGGGGGACGCTGCCGAGCACATGGAGGTAGCCTCAGCCATCCCAAGATGCCACAGGAAGCAGCCCAGGAAGCCAGGAAAAGCCCGTGAAAACCTCGGGCCTCCTCGGTTTTTTATAGACTGTGGCCGGAAAGGGGAGGGAACAGTACTGATCTCGGACCCCCCAGGGTCCTACAGACACCACCTGTCCTTCCCTTTCAGGCTGTTAACCCTTAAACCATAACACTACAGTGGTTTTCATGCTGAAGTACATGTTAAAAACCAATGGCCCAGGCTTGGTTACTTGCATGGGAAATTCAAATACAATCAGAAGATAAAAATGAAATGTGTTTCTGTTACCTTCCTTAGCACTGTGACGTGAAGAATGCTTTCACAGAATTCAAACACTTACTTTAAAGGCTTGTAAAAAAAGAAGCAAAGCAAGAAGATAGAAAAGAATGACCAGAATATCCCTTACTTGAGAAACTTTAAAGAATCTTGTTTTTTAAGCAAGTACTTATACCCAAACTTTGAAATTCATAATCCTTAGAAATACTTTATGCTAGTATTAACTTTATATTATTTATTTATTTCATTCTAGATTATGAACTGCAATGTGCATGTTGTTATTCACAGTAATAAGCATGTACCATATATAAAATATATTTCAAAATATGTATCACAGAAATCAAAAATATTTAAAAAATATTGAATAACCCAAACATTGTCCTATAAGCCAAATTCTGAAATGCAATTGCAAGCAGTACCAATACTCAAGGTAGTAATCAATGGAAAATATGTAACCTATAGTTAGAAAAGGACTTATGAGAAGTATCCCAGGGCTAACCACTACCTCTGCAAAAGGTAGCAAGAAAGCTTTAATCACACTGCAGATTCAACACGAATTAGAGTTTTAGAGATCTCACTTGAAAAAATAAGAGCCCCCTCTTCATCATGTCAAGTACCTAAAGAAATAATTAATAGCATTTTTAAAAGTATTCGGTACGCTGAATGTTTAATACAGACCTGCATCAACAGAATTTCAGCATTTAATATCTTGATACATCTTGAGTATACCAGTGAGGCCTTCTTGCACCTCTTGTATCCAAGACCATTTAAACTCAAGTTCTGTATTACTTAAAAAGGCAAAAGGATGAAGTGACAGAAGGAGAAAAGGAGTCTTGGCCCTGATATATGGACCATTGATTATTTCTCACTATTCCAAACAGAGTTATTTACTTAGAGAAATTGAGCTCTTGAGACTGCAAATGAATAAAGCTAAGTCAGTTTTAACATAGCTGCAACCATTAAAATGAATGTGACCAGAGTTCAACTGAGGCATTGATAATATGCATAAGAAATTATCCTTTTTTTCTCTTCATTTTTACATGAAAAGAATGTTCCTTTTCTATTCAGAGATTGCTGCTGTTTTGTTTTTGCTTGTGTTTAGCACAGTGCAAAGACATACACACTTGCATGCTTTCTCACGGGTGCTTGCCTTTGTTCTTGCTTGTTTTGTTGTTCAATTAATATCAAACAAAGGTCAATCTGACAAAGTATATGGTTGGTGTTTGTGTATGGAAAAACATAATGGAAAACTTGTAGTAACAGGAGTCCCATGTGCCAAAGAAAATGTTAAAAAGCTTCTCCTTAGTGACAAAGTGAGCTTCATTTGTACTGCATAAGTACCCTACTACAAAAGCAGTCTTGGACTTCCATGGGACTACTATGAATATGTTTATAATATGATTAGGCAGGCAAAGCACTCCTAAAGTGCTGCATCACTAGTCTTGTGACTGTTATACTGCTGTAGTGGGACCTCTTAGACTTCTAGTGGGCTGAAATAGCACTACTTATAAATGTACTTATATCTTACTTAAAATGAAGAGAATCTTGCTGGCTGATGGTATGAGGCTTGAAGAATGATATTAGTGTTACAAATAGTGACAGATTTTTACTCACTGTACTTCTGTGACTCAAATGGCAGCGTTACTTCATGATTTTTGAATCCCATGGAACAGTCTTCAAAATAAATCCCTCTTCGCCAAAAAATAGTAAACGTTTACTGATCAAACAGATTAATTTAATACACATTTGTGAACCACTAATATGGTATTCCCCTGAGAGGCTGTGGAAGTATTGCTGTGGGACTACCCGCCATGGTGCTACACCACAACTGTTAGAATTTCTGGAGACTTCTAGATTTGCATTTTCTTTGTAGTTTCATTAACATAATTGGAAAACAGACTTAATTAGTGTTTTAGCACTATTCATTTTGTTTTATTATTATTTTTTTAAATTCCTAAAGAGATTTTTTTTTTCACTGGGGTAAGATATTGAGCTGACAACTCTGAAAAAAATCAACCTCTATTTGCAGCTAACACAATGAGTATATATAAAGCTAGTAACAAGCCAGGTTTACTGGTTAGGGATTTTCTTTGTTGTTTTGGTTTTATTCCCTTTTTTTTTTTCTATTGGTTTGTTTTGTTTTTCTAACAGACCTTGTTCTAAGTTCCAAAATGTGTGAATATCTGTCCTTCATTCTACACTGACTACTAAAAAAGAGCTTTCAGAAAAGCACACCTTTTAAGGTCTCTCAAATCAGGCATACAAAACCATTACTGCTCTAAATGGTATTATTATAATAGCTCTGAACGGGCTATTATTCCAAAGGGTGGGATGACAATAAGTATTTTTATGCTTTTCCTCTCCATGACATCCTATGTTTAGTGTTTTCCCATGTCTTTGGTTCATGAATGTTTGTAAGTCCACAGAAGTATAGTCTAATGCAACACTGCTAATGAAATAGTCATGAAAATGCTGTTTATCTCCATCAAAACCTGTATCCCTACTTCCATTTATGATTTTTGTATTCCTATTATTCCTCTAAGTTTATTTTTTTTCTCTTCTGACCAAACTGACCTTTGTAGAATATTTTTTCCTCTTTTTTCACAGAATCTTTGCCTTTACAGACAAAACTGTCAGTTGGTTTCACATATGATGACTTTACTGATCCACCAGAACCATGACTGAGATTGTCAGCTCATTTTAGGTAGGACTTCAACCAACCAACAGATGGTAAAAAATCTGAGTTACTTATTACTTGGTCAGATATGAATTAGTGACAGTCAGATAAGGTGTCTTTCAAAGCCTTCAGGAAGACTGCTTCTTCCTAACTCAGATAACTAAACAAGTCCACACAAAGCTTGAACTGAAGACATTAATTGAGAAAAGATTTTATTTTCTCATACAAGACTTGTAATTTTCCCATTCTGATTTTGTGTAGATCTGGGTAATGCAAGTCTAACCTAGGTTCTGTTTGTAGAAATAACACATTAAGAACTTTATCACAATGCCAAAATATTACTTAATGCATAATAATCTGTGGTCATTTAGGATATTCCTTCTCTTGTCCAGCTGATTAGTCTGTTCATTTATTAGACTGCAACATTTACTTATGTCAATTGCTGTTACATATGAAATTTTATATTTCTTCTACTGCTTTAAAGATTACGTAGTACCACGTTTCTCAAAATAGTAACAAAATTAATCAGGGCATAAGGGGTAGCTACAATTTCTAAATCTTTCCTTGCATCTGTTAAATCCTGATATAATAGACTGAAGAGGTGCATGAAGAGTACTACTACTTAGTGTTGGATTTGATGTTGAAGACCTAGTGTCAGATTTTCAGCAGGACTAAACTGCTATAGCTTTGTGGAAATGAATCACAGTGGCCACAACAAATGTAATAGCAGTGGAGACTCTGGGGAGGGAGCTGGCTGAGCAATGATAATCCGAGATGTCTCTTGTGAATGTTAGAAGGCAGCTTGTTAATCAGAAGTTGTTAAAACAGTTGTTTGAAATGTTGCCACTGGACAGGATCTTTCTAAGCAAATGAGTAATCCCGACAGTACTAATGATACCAATTTATCACCGAGGTTCCGTTTGTATGTTTTGTAGTTTCCAATCTGTTACAGGAAAATGGTGGTGGCTGGTTGAATGTTGTTTGGGTTTTTTAATGAACATTTTAAGTACATAATTTTACTTCATTTGTGCCAGAAAATTGCCCAAACACCTTCATTAGAAATAAAGCAAATCTGTTCAATACTATCTGAACAGCAGGCAGTATATGCTTTATTGAACAGAAAAGCTTTAACAAACCTTATCCTGTACACATTTGTACTATCAAAGTCTGTTTATGTACTCACAAGTTTAGGGAAAATATGGGTGCTGCTACATAATGAACAGTGTTTTGCTACCCTTCTTTTTTATCCAGGTGGTTGATTATATGGTATGGGATATTTTTGCAGGTGGTATAGAAAATCATATATACCAGCTGCTGCACCCACTGAGCAACACTTTGCTAAATGACATAGTACCAATCACATATAACAGCATCTAATGACTCTAGAGTGGTATCTTTACTAGATATATCTTTTCCTCATTGAGTAAGAGCCTTCAAACAGACTTTTACCTGCCTGTGTTTTTCTTGCATGTGGTGTTAGGTAAAGGGAAAAAATATTCAGGACAAATGTAAGTGATATAAAACAAAAACAAAAACAAAAAAAAAAACAAAAACAAAAACAAACCCAGAATAAACCAACAGTACAAAGCAAGGGAGCATAGCAAAGACAAACTGTGTACTGGATGCTTTGGCATGCTGCCACTAACACTTGGCATAACTCGCTTGCTGCTGGCACTGGAGATGTTAGATGTACTAGCCAATGGGGCCCTGCTATAAGCACTTTACTATGTAGAATCAATATTGACATACTGCATAAACAACTGGATGAGCCTTGTACAAAGATGATAGCAAATAGCATTTCAATCATTTCACATAAATCTGAAAATATAATAGTTCTTGACATTACTATTAGTATTGTATCTGAAGGCCCTGATTATCACTGAGTAGCATTAAATTTAGTCTATTGAACATCAGTCCTGTGCTTGCTTTGCCTATGAGTATGATTGGTGTGAAGAAAACAGCAGAACAAAAATTCTTTTCACTTGGTACCTTATAGTGGGACATACAGGGTATTTGTTGCAATTTGTGCATTTAACAGTCATATTGATCACTTGCTTATTTCAGTTAATAGTGGTTAGGCTGTCTGCTTTCTGTCCCTGCTGTAATTAATGAAAGTAGACATTAACTATTTCTAGAACAACATAACTGTTTCTTTACCTCCTGTATTTCTTCTGAAGTGTGGGATATTTTAGCAAATGGCCAAGGTTGGTCTTGAAGTTAACAAGTAGGTTAAGAACATTTCATAGCTAAACAGTGCAGGTTTGTAGTAGAACACTACTGTTGCTCACATTTTCTCCTTAACTTTGTTAGAGAAATTATTATTTTTGAGAAAAAAATTGCCCACACTTAGATTCTCTGGAATTCCTTGTAATTTAGATAATGAGAACACTACCTCTTTCTCATAAAAAAAATAATAATAATAAAAAAGAAAAGGTTACTTCTTTCAAAACAAAGCATGGTTCTAAAACTCAATGATAAAACAAGTTTTGTGTGAAAGACATGTAAGAGATAACACGTGAGATCATGCAGTTGTTCCACAACTCCACATTCTTGAAGGCTGTGCTTCAAGTCCTCTAAATCCATCTAAACATGTGGACTCTTTACTCAGTTGGAAGCTGTCAAATCACTGAAGAAGATTTAAGCTACCACATGCAGTATTGCTTCCTGCTGTGGCTGATGAAGGAGATACAGAGTAACTTTAGTGACATTATTATTTTGTTTCTTGTAGTAAAGTGTCCTCTTTTGTGCAAAAAGAATGTGACATTCTCACCAGTATTTTGCCATTGTTAAATGATACATATGATTAAGCAATACTAACTATGGATAAGTTTTCTGAAAGAAGACGACCTGCTTTGTTTCTGACATTGCACTGGCCTGGGTGATTATAACAAATGCAAACTGATGTTGGCAAGGACAGAAACTGATGAGATAGATGGACTGTGTGATCCATGCATTTTATATCTCTAAAGTATATGAAATGGAGGGGAAAAGACTACTCCCACTGTTAAATTATTCAGATTAATTCAAAAAAGAAGAGAAAAGGAAAGGAAGCAGCATATATAAATATACACTTTTTATATGAAACTAAACAGTAAAAGATGCTTGGTCTTTTCCTGATTCTGGTCACTCTTTACTTTGTTTAGCTATCCAAGACCTTTTCTTTTTGTATTTTTCCTTTTTTTTTTTTCTTTCCTGTACTAGCAGTCCTTTCAGGAGCATGTTGACAGCTTTGAGCTGACAGAGAATCATTATAATCAGTGTAGAAGATATAAAGTCACAATAAGAAAGGAATTCATGTTTACAGTAGTGGGGACCACACACTGTGATAGTTTGCATTAGAAACTCAGCAGGGGTAGTGTGAAAAGCTGCAGCATTATAGTAGATATGGGGGCTTTTTGGTATGAATAGGTCACGTGTGTTCAAGTACCTGTCTAACATGTAACAATCACAAAATATTATCATATTCAGCAGGGCCATTATTGCTGCTACATTGAATATGTAGCCTCTTAATATTCCCTATACTTTCAAAATATGAAAAAGATACAACCTCAAATAATGGATTCCCCCTAACAATGACAGTAGTGCATGTTAGAATACACTGCCACAAAAAGAGGAGATTGAGGCATACATATGAATAGATCAAAACCATATGGAACAGGTATGGCAGAGCAAGGTTATTTCTTCAGGTAATTAAAAAACTTTAAGCCGAAATGCAGTAACAAATGTCTGAAGCAGAAAGAACAACTGAAGCTTTATCTTGGCTCTGGAAAAAAAAAGTCATAATGAGCAGAAGCTTATAGCAGCTCAAGATAAGTTCAAAAATGCAGGAAGTATTCTCTAGGGAGATATGTACACAGAGCAAAGATTCAAGTCTGTGATAAGTCTCTACAATTTTTTGTGTTTCTTTCTTTTCTGTTTTTTACTTTGAGCTTATGAGATGAACTGTAGGCAGTTTGAAATTACAAACAAATCTCTGGGAGACAGAGATCAAGAAGCAGAAGTTTGACTCCAAGGTCCCTATTACAGTAGCAAAAGCTACATCTTATTACACACAGCACCATGTTGGAAAAATGTTAAGGTTACACAGGAAGGCACTTAAAAGTTGAGACGTGCGAGAAGTACTTTTCAACTTTCCTCGGTGGAATGGAGGGGTATTATTGTCTTCAATTTACAAATGAGCAACTCTAACAGGCAAAGATTGAGGCCAAAGGATGTGTTTCTTTTGTCTGCCCAAATGGAGATACAAGGGACCTGATTGTCAGAGCACTTAAGATTTAACGGAGTAGATTAAATCTACTTTAGGTTAGACCCCTAAATGGCTTGAAATTAGACATCTTAGTGGAGGTGAATCCCAGAATCACAAAATCCCATCCTAAATGTTCAAAGAACATCTCCCATTGACTTCAGAGTCAATAAGCATTGTGGAAAATAAGCCTCCAAGAAAATGAAGAATGACCCATTATAAACACCTGTGAAGAGATAGCTCCCCATAACATGAGAGACAGCTTGCCAACATGGTTAGTGGTCAGCTGTTTTAACTGCAGAGTCATTGTGTTTTCTCTTTTGCCACAGCTGATTTGAATTATCATCACACTGGTACTGGGGTACATAAAATAAGAAAAAAAAATCAAAAAAAGCACTGCAGATAGCTAAATCAAATACCTTTACTCAACAGTCGTAACTCCCTAAAGTCAGCATCTATATCTACAATTACATTATGAAAAAAAGGGACACAGGAAATAAATTTCCACACAGGACCCTGATCACCCACAATACTGACTTTTTTGATTTTACCTTGTGACTGGTCTAGTTTGTTCCAAATAGATGTCTCTGTTACAGAGAGACTTAGCTTCTAGTGGAGTAGATGCAAGTTAATAAACACTATATGTCTGTAGGTTGAAGGACTGGTCCCCTTTTATTTAGCTTATTAACATACATTTATTGATGTAAACCTGTAAGTGCCTGCTCCTAGGCATTTTTATCAGCAGCTATGGCCTCACTAACTTGAACCCTCAACTTCATGGTTACATTTTAGCATTGTCCACAAACTCATGTGCCAAATCTGAACTGACAGAAGTGCTCAGAGCTATGACTTTCACCACCAAGAAAACACTTGAGGCAAGTCATTCTCAAATACTCTTCTTCCCTATGTGAGTTTGGGACACTCCCACAGTGGTAACCTAGGCCTTAGTCTCTCCTCTACAGATGGGATATAAGACCATGTCCCAAGTGAACATAATAAAAAACAGGCTACAAGTATTCCTGGAGCAGGCATTTCTCTTTCCCACTTGTGCAATTTGCTCGGCTGTGCATAAAGTAAGATTCACTGAAGCAAAGAATTCAATCTTTCCAAATAAATGTCCTAGCCACTGGTTACTAGAAAACGTGGGGAGAGGGCATTGCCACCCACCCTTCCTTTTTTTAAGAGCATTCTGAAATGCCAAACTCTCATTAAAAGGGCTTCAATGCCTATTCCCAGAAGGAAGTGGAAAATAAATGAGTCTTCTAAGGCAGGAAAGTTGTCTGCTACTTGAAGTTAGGAATCTAACCACCTAAGAGGGAACTTAAATACTGGCATTATTCAGAATGTTTTCTAAATGTTTCAAAAATCTAATTCAAGGATGAAAAATTTTATACTCAGATACTTAATTTGGGACATGACGATTTTAGGAAAATACAGACTGTCTAAAAAAGTATCTCAAAATCCTGAATACTATTTGTCAGTCTAGTCAGAGAAGGAAAGCTGTAAGAGCATGTAAATACATGCCATTCACTTCAGAGGCAGATAGCTTAGGCACAAGCTATTATTCAATAAAACTAAGTAAAAGCACATGTTTTAGCGCTGACCCTTACTCATCCCTGCTGTTTAAGCAAAATGTAACAAACAACAAATGAAAACGCAGTACTTTCTCCTGAAGGGGAATGAGGACCTGCTGCAGGTAAACAGTGATACAGATTAGGCATAGTGTCCTTAACTGAGAAAAACAGTACTTCAGGAATTCCTCTTTTCTTCTGTTTTTCTCATGTTTGTAGATGCTGTGGCAGACTGATGCATATATATTATTTGCTTCATGTTTCACCATGTGAGTGATTCATTACATATGCTAGATGCATGGGTTTTTTTCTCCTTGTCATACTCTAAAGTATGTCTACCCAGCTATACAAGTTTTATTTTTTTACGACCATAAGTGAGCTGTGTTTTTACCTTTGTGGCCTTAGTTCTTGTCTTGTACCTATATTTTCAAGGCCTCTGTGATATTCTTGAGCTTTTACTCTTGGGGATCACTGTTATTAACACACAATTCTAGAAATAATACAAGATAAGAGCCTTCCTGAACAGGTGGAGCCATGACTTTAATGTCCTCATCTTCTCCTAGTGTTCAAAATTAAATTTTCTTGCTTCTGTGAAAATGAATTTACCATTGTGCTATACCAGACAGATGCATTTTCACTTCTTTCAGTAAGGTAGATAAACTATGCAGCAAAGAGATAAAGAGTTACTGGATGAGGAGCAGAAGTAGAGAACAGGTCCACACTGTTGTTTTTTGGGTTCATTTCATACTGGTTTTTGTTTTGCCTTTATACTGTATGGCAACTGCATAAGAAGAAGAAATTGTCTGTTACTGTTCCTAAGATTCCATTTTGTTTGCTATGTATTTAATGTAAATTAGGCACCTGAACTCTACATAACTCATTAAATGAGTCTCAGTATTTGCCAAAGATCTTAGCATGAAGTTAAAACAGAACAGGATTTGGTAACATCCCATACTACTGTAATTCTTGAACCATCAGACCATGCTGCCTTTATAATATTCTTGAGATTAAATTGAACTCACCTAATTAAGTGGAAATATTTCATAAACTCTGTTAAAACAGACTTCAGTATAGAATTTATGCCCCATCTAGAGTTGCATTATTACACCAAATTAAAATATTTCTTTTCCTCAAGACAGTTCTGCATGAGTTCTCATTGTTACACGCCCAGCACAATATTCTCTGTGTTCAATTTCAGAAATAACAAGTAATAATAGAAAAGCTAAAATTCTGTAGATAACTAAATAAATTAAACATGCCACAACTCCTAATTGCCCACACAACAACTAAAATTGGGTTTGTATAAGCAATATTCTTTGTGCAACATTCATTTGTGCTAGCTAACCTAATTGCCTGGGCTGAGAGGATTATAACTTGGAGAAAGTAAGGTGTTATGTTGTATTACTCCACAGATAAGAGGTTTTTCCTAAAGAAAAACTATTAGAGTCAACCATTCACCTCTTTCCCCATTAATATTGACATTTGGAAGAAAAAATGCATGTTCATCGAAATGAATCACATTTGATATCTGAAGGCTGATTTCTTTCACATGAAAAACTGAACTGTGTTGTAAGGACTTGTGTACAATGCAAACCTGTTAAATACTTGGCATGACAAAAAGTGCATTCTTTGAGGAAGAATGTTGACAGCAGCATTGCTCCAGTCTGATTGGTACATTAGCTGTCCTGGCTGTGATAGAAGAACACCAGTGTCAAGGAAATCTCATTTAAAAAACCTTTCTTTTAGTAGATAATGGACTGTGTGGCTGAACTGTACTGCTGTTGGTTTTCTGATCTGTGCTTTCCAATTTTAGTTACTAAGCAAGGTTTCCTTATTAGCAAAATCTTCTGGCCAGAATATGCAGAACTGGATTAAAGAACTGATGTTTGCAAAATGTATTTGATTACAACTTCCCATACCATTTCAAAGATCAGGGCTAAATCCAGCCTACTTATAAGTGAATAAATAGCTGTAGAGTGAGGTTGGTTACAAAACATCATGTGACCTTTCCCAATAAAGTCGCAATGGGAACTGTTTTCTAAGAGAGAATGGAGGCCCAGGATTAAGACAAAAAATAGACCCAAATTTATAAAATTACAAGGAAGAATGAAAATTAAATGCATCTTAATAATAAAACAGTGATTTTTGAAACAAATATTTCATTTAACTTCATATAACTAATGACAGTTGATGAAGCCAATTTAAAGTTAGGAGTCTCCAGGGAATAGGAGACCAAATAATATTCATCTGTTGAAATCCCAGGACACACAGATCAGAAATAAAGTATTCTCAATTTTGTCTTCCTAGGGGTCATAGTTGCATTGTTGTTAAACGTAAGCAATGGTTTAAGTGAAAATGCAGGGTAAGGTTTATGGAAAATGTAATTGAACCAGATAATCTATTTGGCAAGAAGTAAACAAACAAACACACTCAGCTTCAGACACATAGAAGTCTTATTTTTCCAGCTAGGTTATTCATCTAATGCAAGATATTACACCTTCCTATGAAATTTCCTCTTTAGAAAGCATTTGCTTTTGGGAAAAGACATATAATTTATCAAAAGAAGTTCTTTTCATACAATGCATAATTAAACTAGGGAATGCAATGCCACAGGATATTCTGAAGGCCAGATGTTTAAATGAGTTCAAAAAGTAACTAGACAAGTTCATTCAAGATAAATCCAACTTATTAAAAATATCATGCCTGACTTCATAGTCAAGCTGGCGAATTCCCAAAACCATTCATTCATCTAACTTTGGGGAGCAAACCACGAAAGTAGTTTCCTTGCTCCTGTAC